>NC_051225.1:5181755-5271755 GCF_015220715.1 Pygocentrus nattereri
TGTGTGCCTTGTTCAAAAATCATGCTTGTAATGTATGTACATATGACCGCCCACTCAGCCTACAGCGGTTTTGCCAGTGTTGAAATAACTTGGACTGTTATTCCTGCAGACACTGTTACTGGAGTGGAAGACATGGGAAAAAAAACGATTAAACGTTGTGCTGTTGCTGGCTGTCAGAAGGCACATGGATCATTGCAGCTTTCTAGGCCATCCACTAAAAATTGGTCTGTATTTTTCATCTGTGTTTCTGGCAGCAGTATGTCTAAATATTGATGTAGTTTATCAAAGTAATGACATATTTGTTTAGAAATAATGACACATTGTTTCCTAAATATTGTATTATTTTCACTTACTAAGTCAGAGTAATTACTTATTGTCTCGAAATATCTAAATAATGGACAAAATAGTGACTTAGTATTTCATAGTAATTACTTATTATCCTCAAATGAGTTCTTATTTTATTTCAGTTGAATTGCTTTTGACATGGTATCTCAAAATCTTAAGGAAATAAGTTACTATTTCAAGAAAATAAGTATTTTTTCAGGAGAGTACGTCAATAATTTGACAGAAACAGAGACGGAGATAAAAATTTATAGGTGATGTTTTTCTCTTGTACCTGGCCTGATCAGGTGTTTATAATCTACTCTTCAGCCCAAACTGTTCCACATTTCACCACAAACTTCTTTCTGAGTGAAGCACAATTCAGAGTAGCCAATCATCCATCCATCCATCCATCCATCCATCCATTTTCCAAGCCGCTTCTCCGTCAGGGTCGCGGGGGGTGCTGGAGCCTATCCCAGCAGTCAGCGGGCGGAAGGCAGGATACACCCTGGACAGGTTGCCAGTCCATCGCAGGGCGAGTAGCCAATCAGAACAGAGCTAATTTACATATATTAGAAAATGGTCTTGTAAAATTCAACAGACTTTAACGGTGATTTAGGTGTGATGGCTGCAACATTACAGCCTCACCTGAGTGCCGAAGCATGGACTCCAGGACAGGGCGCTGTTTAGTGTTCACTCTGCTGCAACATGCCAAACTCAACTCATTGGCAAATCACCGAGTGAGTGGAAGCCGTCAGAGTCAGGAACTGGGTGGGACAGGTGGAGGCAGAATGAGGAGTGGAGGCAGGATCCTCACCAGGACTGGGTGTGAAGGGGGATGTTTAATTTACACTGGCCACCAATCAGTCATCCTCATCTCCGTCAGTTTGTGTGCTCAGACATATGAAATGGCTTCATGTTTATGGAGCTTTAACCTCTTAAAAGGCCAGAAACCTCCAGACTTCCGTTATATACCGATCAGGCATAACATCATGACCACCTCCTTGTTTCTACGCTCATTGTCCATTTTCTCAGCTCCACTTACTGTATAGCTGCACTTTGTAGTTCTACAGTTACAGACTGTAGTCCATCTGTTTCTCTGATACTCTGTTACCCTGTTCTTCAGTGGTCAGGACCCCCATGGACCCTCACAGAGCAGGTACTATTTGAGTGGTGGATCATTCTCATCACTGCAGTAACACTGACGTGGTGTGGTGTGTTAGTGTGTGTTATGCTGGTATGAGCGGATCAGACACAGCAGTGCTGCTTGTGTTTTTAAACTGTGTCCATTCACTGTCCACTCTATTACCTTGTTGGTCCACCTTGTAGATGTAAAGTCAGAGACAACAGCTCATCTGCTGCTGCACAGTTTGTGTTAGTCATCCTCTAGTCCTTCATCAGTGGTCACAGGACGCTGCCCACAGGACACTGTTGGCTGGATATTTTTGTCTGACTGCATTGTGCCAAGTGTAAAGTTTGGTGGAGGGGGGATCATGGTGTGGGTTTGTTTTTCAGGAGTTGGGCTCGGCCCCTTAGTTCCAGTGAAAGGAACTCTTAAAGCTTCAGCACCAAGAGATTTTGGACAATTTCACGCTCCCAACTTTGTGGGAACTGCTTTGTGCACCGGTGCGCAGTCGTGTTGGAACAGGAAGGGGCCGTCCCCAAACTGTTCCCACAAAGTTGGGAGCGTAAAATTGTCCATAAAGACACGGATGAGCCAGTTTGGTGTGGAAGAACTTGACTGGCCTGCACGGAGTCCTGACCTCAACCCGATAGAACACCTTTGGGATGAATCAGAGTGGAGACTGTGAGCCAGGCCTTCTCGTCCAACATCAGTGTCTGACCTCACAAATGCACTTCTGGAAGAACGGTCAAAAATTCCCGTAAACACATTCCTAACCCTTCTAGAAAGCCTTCCCAGAAGCGTTGAAGCTGTTATAGCTGCAAAGTTTGGACCGACATCATATTAAACCCTATGGATTAAGAATGGGATGTCACTCAACTTCATATGCATATGAAGGCAGAAGAGTGAATACGTTTGGCAATATAGTGTACAGTAACTATATTTAAAATGTTTTTATTTGCCTAAGTATCATTTTTTGCAATGTAGGCAGATAAATCGACTTCAGTTACATATCGCTGCTGTCAGGACAAAACCTTGTATCTCCATGTTTTGTTGATTTCAGTTTCTGACATAATTTGAAAATACCTTTTGCTCTTTACATTGTGTGTAAATTTCAATTACTTGGAAAGATGTCTGGTTCCATTGACTTACATTTGAAGTGCAGTATGTTTTTCCTTTTTCTGTAAAGTTACCATTTTGGAAATGTGATGGTTTTGTCTCATCAGCAGTGATATCCAGTAGTTTAATGATGTAAATCACAGCAACTGCTCACTATAATGTACAGTCGTGTTTATCTGCATAGACAGATTAATGCAAAGCAAGAAGATTTGGAGCAAAAGACTAAAGCTGCTGTACATTTGCTGTTTTGCTCCTTGCTTGTAAAGGAGGAAGATGCTTTCCCCCTGGTGACCGTCTCCATTCTGCTGCATTTTTCATTTCCTGTGTGTGTGCCAGCGGGTAAATGAGAGCGGGAGAGGAAGGATGAGTGGCTTCTGCTGAGCGGAGGCCTGGGGTTGACCTTCCTAATGATAATTCCCTGCAATTCTGACTCCTTGTCGTCTGCTAATTAATAATTCAGGGGGCAGCATTATCTGTCCAGTCCGTGGAGGAGAGTGAGGAAGAATGAATGAACTTCTTCAAACACAAAATCCTTCAGGATTCTGCCCTTCGCTTTAACCTGCTCCTGCTCTCCTCACAGCTCCTCAGGGTTAGCACCTCAGTAGCTGCCCATCAAAGAGCATTTGTGCTTCGCTGGCTGGTTTTTAGCCTGAAGGACTAGTCTAGTCTTTTTCCGGATTGGGTCAGAATAAACACACATATGCACTGCTAGTTTTATTTTTCACTACTTTAAAAATCAAACAGGCCTTTTCATCAAACAGGCCCAAAGTTCAACAAATTGTCAAAAATCTCCCGTTAACCAAAGCCAAGCTGAGATAGCTGGGGTCTGAAGTTAGGCTAGCAGCAATGCCAAAATCTAATACCTTGTGGTCGACTTGAAGCACAAGATCAGAGCATGGAATTTACGAAGTGGAGAAAATCTTGAATGCCTCCATGAGAGCTATAGTTGTTGGCAAACTAGCCAGCTAATGTTGGTGATATGTAGAGGCACTGACTATCACAAGTTGTCTAAATTATATGCATTTATATTTGGCTAATTTTTGTACAAATTACAGATTAAATTACAGATAGCCTTCTCAGCGTTCGGGATCCAGCGCTCTGTCTCACCACACAGCATTTGTTGCTTACCCAGTTAACTTTAAGCTTCGTTCAATCTAGGTTCAATCAAGCCTGGATTAATCACAGTCTGAGTATCTAAGCCTGGATCAATTATAGCCTGAGTATCTAAACCTGGATTAATCACAGCCTGAGTATCTAAACCTGGATTAATCACAGTCTGAGTATCTAAACGTATTAATCACAGTCGGAGTATCTAGGCCTGGATTAATCACAGTCTGAGTATCTAAACGTATTAATCACAGTCGGAGTATCTAGGCCCAGATTAATTATAGCCTGAGTTTCTAAACTTGGATTAATTATAGGCTCAGTATCGAAACTTGGATTAATCACAGCCTGAGTTTCTAAACTTGGATTAATCCCAGCCTGAGATTTTAAACTTGGATTAATCCCAGCCTGAGTTTATAAACTTGAATTAATCCCAGCCTGAGTTTTTAAACTTGGATTAATCCCAGCCTGAGTTTTTAAAATTGGATTAATCCCAGCCTGAGTTTTTAAACTTGGATTAATCACAGCCTGAGTTTTTAAACTTGGATTAATCCCAGCCTGAGTTTTTAAACTTGGATTAATCACAGCCTGAGTTTTTAAACTTGGATTAATCCCAGCCTGAGTTTTTAAACTTGGATTAATCACAGCCTGAGTTTTTAAACTTGGATTAATCCCAGCCTGAGTTTTTAAACTTGGATTAATCACAGCCTGAGTTTTTAAACTTGGATTAATCACAGCCTGAGTTTTTAAACTTGGATTAATCACAGCCTGAGTTTCTAAACTTGGATTATTCACAGCCTGAGTATCTAAACCTGGATTAATAGAGAAAGTTGTTCACCGCTGTTGCAAAACTAGTTTAGTGTCTGTGTTTGTTGAAATTCAGTCAGAAAGCCTGTCAAAGTTAAACCTGCTTTGTGAGACAGACCCCAGATCCAGTACTTCCTGTTGTCTAGCTACAAGCCAAAATGTGCTAAATCACCATGAGTTGTGCAGTAACACTGAATAGACTTGCTTATGTAGTGTCTGACATTGTATGTCATACTGTTATATATAAACATGGACAAAAAGAAATGATCAGAGTTAAAAGCAGTAGTAGTAGCTGTCCTGAAGCGTACTGCCAGTTGTGTGACTAGCCTCATAGCTCCAGTGCAAAACTAAAGAAGCAAACGAGGAACACCAGACCCGTCTTGGATGATTGACTACATTCACATTGATGAAATGTGTTATCAAAATCAAAACTGTTATCTGGATTTTTTGTAATGCTATCACCTTAAGATGCTAAACTAGTAGTCAGGCAGTCATCCGATGAAGCTGAAGCAAGGAAAGAGAGAGAGAGAGAGAGAGAGAGAGAGAGAGTGTAAGGGACGTCTTCCAGGCCCCCACCCTCAGGAGACTCAGCACTGGAGGCTCATTAGCTGAGGCAGGGACAGAGAGATGGGGTCGTACCCTTGAGCTAGGTATTGTGTCACTGTATTGACCGCAGCGTAATTCAGTGCACTCTCCCATAGCGCTGGTTAAAGGGGCTGGTACACTTGGCTCCTTGTTATTGCTCCATGTTGAAATTGTCTCCAGTGCTGAGGTCTGGGGTCTGTAGTTCTGCGGAATCACCACACAACAGCAGCTGGGTGTTTATTTGTGTTGTCCTGAGGTCGTAACGCTGCTTCCTGTACCAGAGCATTTTAAAGCCGCACTATGTACGATTTACAATTGAAAAATCTTAAAACGTAGCAGTAGCGAGCCAGGAGAACAAAAACAGGCTACATTACGTTATGTGTGTGTGTGTGTGTGTGTGTGTGTGTGTGTGTTCTTGTAGTGCTTGTGAGGACCCAATGTGTTGTTTTCGCCACAATTACTTTTTATTTGAAAACTAAAAGAGCAGATTTTTAGTCAAAATAGCCTTTTGGACACTGAGGTTAAGGTTAAATCAAAATCAAATCAAGTCACGTTTATTGTCACATCATATTTACACAGGTGGAAAGTGAGTGAAAATCTTAGGTGCATAGCCCCCTTATAGAATTTAAATTATATATATATATATATATATATATATATATATATAACCTATAGGTTAGGGTTAGGTTTAAATGTAGTATTATTTAGCTACAATAACACAAAAATCAATAGATGTCTATGAGGCGTAAACATCGAGCCTCATATGTATAGCAATACAAACGTGCTGCCAGTCGTCCTATGAAGCCTGAAATAATCATTTAAAAGCCAGAGGTCAGATTCTGCAGGAGTTTTTCAACCACAACATACATCTTGGCTCATTAACGTCACGCACACAGGTTCAAAGAGAAGGGCTGGGTCGATGTTTACGCCTCACAGTCAAAATTACACTGATTAAGATATGCAAGATATATTCTATACATATTCTATATATATAAGATATATGTTGTTCTATGATGTTCTCTTCTCCATTAATGCTTGTACTAGAACATTCTCTTCTCGTCCACGTTGTTCTTTCTTCTATTCACACTGTTCTAGCATGCTCTCCTCCATTCACACTGTTCTAGCATGCTCTCCTCCATTCACACTGTTCTAGCATGCTCTCCTCCATTCACACTGTTCTAGCATGCTCTCCTCCATTCACTGTTCTAGCATGCTCCCCTCCATTCACACTGTTCTAGCATGCTCTCCTCCATTCACACTGTTCTAGCATGCTCTCCTCCATTCACACTGTTCTAGCATGCTCTCCTCCATTCACACTGTTCTAGCATGCTCTCCTCCATTCACACTGTTCTAGCAAGCTCTCCTCCATTCACTGTTCTAGCATGCTCCCCTCCATTCACACTGTTCTAGCATGCTCTTCTTTATTCACACTGTTCTAGCAAGCTCTCCTCCATTCACACTGTTCTAGCATGCTCTCCTCCATTCACTGTTCTAGCATGCTTCCCTCCATTCACACTGTTCTAGCATGCTCTCCTCCATTCACACTGTTCTAGCATGCTCCCCTCCATTCACACTGTTCTAGAATGTTCTCTGTCATTCGGACTGGCTAGAATGCTGTCTCCTCCATTCGCACTGTTCTAGAATGTTTACTGCAGGCTGTGCTAGAATGTTCTCTACCCCATTCTTGCTGTTGTAGAATGTTCTCCCTGTTCACACTGTTCTAGAATGTTCTCTACCCCATTCTTGCTGTTGTAGAATGTTCTCCCTGTTCACACTGTTCTAGAATGTTCTCCCCTCCCTATTCATGCTGGTTCATTCGGCTTGGTAGTTTTTTTTCTGGAACAGTCTTAAGCCAAATATCATCACTGGAATTGTCCTGTTTGTTGAAAGTTTGTTGGTGTATCTGTTGGCAGTATCACCCTCACTTCCATGGGTTCATCCTAAACATAATAGGATTTTTACATGTTTGCTAAAAATTGCTTTGGAACAGAAGCGGAAAGCGCTTTTACACTCACGCCTGTACGCCGTCATTAGCTGTTTGATTTTAGTGCCTGATTAAAAAATGTTATTGTACCTCGCAGCCCCAAACACCATTTGGTAGCGAGTTAAAATGAAGCCTTTGTTGTGTGCCACGTTGAATTGTGCTGTTTTGTAGGTCCTCAGCCGAGGGTGAAATTAGATGTACTTTCATTGATCTTTCCAATTGTTTTCCCTGGCTGTGAACCTCGTGCGGCTCTTAGCTGATTGAAAGGCCACGTCAGAGGAGATTTGGAGAGCAGAGTAGTTTTGTCAAACCGCTATTGTTGGTTAGGACCTAAACTCACGTTGGTGAGCAAAGAAAGAGAGGAGAAGAAAGCGCAAACAAAATACTAATTGATGAAAAGAAAATCATACAGTGCTAAATTGTGGAAAGAAAGCCCCAGAATACTAACAGTGGTGCTGCACCATGGAAAGAAAGCCATATGATGCTAACAACAATGCTAAATCATGATTAGCAGCTATTGAAAGCCTGTTAAGGTGCTGTGGAGCACATATTAAAGAATACAGCCTGTTGTGATTTGTGCCCTTAAAGCCTTGTTATCTCCAACCCACACTTTCTGAGAAAACAAAGGCTAGCAATTCAACTCAGCCTGAATCCATGGCAGCAATTTCAAAGGGCCAGACATGGCGTTGTTAGCTATCTAGTTATTTACGGTGGTGCTTTTTTAATGAAAGATGGTGTCAGGGACCTTATTTATAATATTGAGACAAATGGTTGTGTGGCCATGAAAGGCACTCGGCTGATTAACTTGCCCACAATGGCTTTTTATCTGTTAGCCGTTTGATGTATTACGTCTTTTTAAGGCTCGGTCGAACGCAATCACAAGCGCTTTCATTGCACACAGCCTCTAGACGCATGAGATTGCCTGTCGCTTCCCTGGGGAGGCCATCCTTCAGAAAATATTGACTGCTGGACAGTGAGCAAGTGTGTGAGCACGCATGTAGTATATAGGTATGTATGCGCTTTTGGGAGTTTTCGGGGTCATTAAAAGGACAGAGGTCAGAGAAGCAGTGATGGACAAAGCCGTTCAAAGTGATGAATGTGCTTGTGTAGTCTGAGCGTTTTGTCCATCCATTAGAGCAGGACAGCCTTGTGTGTCACTGCTACTGTAACAAAACTTTATATTCAAAAGATTATTGGATAGTTCTGGTGCTAAGAACTGAGTATTAAGCATTGAAAAGCACTCAATGTATGCACACCTATGACCACCTCACAACAAGTGAATTCTATATTAATGCATCGTTAAATCCAATACATATACAGGGCGGAACGGTGCATAGGGCGGCACGTGGCGTGGTGGGTTGCGCTGTCGCCTCACAGCGAAGAGGGCCTGGGTTCAATTCCCCAGCCGGGTGACCGGGGTCCTCTCTGCATGGAGTTTGCATGTTCTCCCTGTGTCGGTTTGCTCCCACAGTCCAAAGACATGCAGTCAGGCCAGTTGGATGTGCTAATTGCCCCTGGGCTACCACCAAATGTATTGATAGCCAGGCCAGTTTTGTTTAAATTTAGGGGCTGATAATTTGGCTAAACGGGAGCAGGCTAAACATGCTAATAGATAGCTAACAGGCAAAACCTCTCCTTCATTAATATTCAATGTTAAACTCTGAACTCAAATATTTAATCAATGTTCGTGTTAAACTGCAATATAAATAGTAAAGATGTTACCTGAAGGTCTTACACGCTTCATGTTGTACCATTAGCTTTATGTTAACCCTGCTAGAAAAACCAGCATGGTCCGGCATGACTGGTCACCAGCAAAACCAACATATGTTGTGTTTTGGATGCTGGTATGCTGGTCAACCTGGACGACTGTCCAGTTTAGCACCAGACCAGTTTAGCCATGGTATTCATGCTGGTCTGTGCTGTTTTTTTTCTATTTAGTAGTGAACATAATATAGGAATTCGCAGTGAGGTTCTAGTGTAAATTAGCATTAATGTTGCAAAAAGCCACACGCCACAAAGTTAATATACAAGCCTGTTTCCAAAAAAGTTGGGATGCTGGGCAAAATGTAAATAAAAACAGAACGTAACGATGTGCAAATCATTTAAACCCGATATTTAAATGAAATAGTACAAAGACCAAATGCAGAAACTGGGGAATTTTGTTGTTTTTGGAAAAAAATAGTGTGACGTGGAGCGAGGAGGCAGTGCATACACTGAGATAAGCCACTTTTATTATGGGCAAATCCAGGGTCATAGTCACAACGGTAATGGTCACACCGGTAATGAGAGTTCAGACACAAGTGGGAACAATCAGGGCCGGAGTAACCAAACAAAGGGCCGGACTTGGATCAAAACAAAAAGCACATGGACTGGACCAAAACACAACACAAACACATGGACAGGACTGGGAGGGGCCCATCGTGACATATAGGCTCATTTTGAATTTGTTGTCATCAACACATTGCAAAAAAGTTGGGACGGGGGCCTGTTTACCACTGTGTGGCATCACGGCTTCTTTTATAAACACTCAAAAAAGCAGTAAGTCACTTAAGGCTGTGCGTTACAGTGATTTCACCATTTGAAGTAAGCATGAGTAAGTTGTGCGTTTCACCCCTTCCCCATGTTAACATCAGGCTCAACAGCCTTCCATGGCATATTGCATTATTGTACATTAACATAACAAATGTATATTCATTGATATACATAATATAAACAGTGTCACTTCCTAGCCACCAGGGGGCCCTGTGAGTATGGCATATATATCTCTGTTTTCGGAAAAAAAACTTCGTATCTGCATTTTTGATGTTTCTTAGTTTGGTTCCATTGACAGGAGCCTAGTAAAGTATTGTCCAATGATTGTTTCACACATGAAACACCTCTATAAGACACTTTGACCTTAATAAGTTCACCATGGTTTCATTTGCCTGTGTGCACTTTGGACGTTTTTTAACATTTTAACTGCGTTAACATTTGTTAAACTTTATTATTACGTTTCCTGTGTACATGTTCTATTAAGCAGTTCATTAATTTGCTTAAATTAGTTGTTTGCCATGCTTGCATACAAAGTGATGTGACTGGGGTGGTTATTACCCTCAAGTAAAATATTGCTTTGGGCCACTAAATGTTCAAAACTGAAACTGCCCTGTTTGGACCATTACTACAGATTATTTCCACAGTTCACTCAGTGTAAAGGGCTGAGTCATAAAATAAAAATGGAATAAAACGCTGTGAGCTTTTGATATGATAGCAATAATATATGTGCATTTTTAGGCCTACTTAAAATTCATTTTTCCCTTTTCTGTGTCCATTTGCATTTGGCTCTGTGTAGCTGCTACGGTTTATTTTCTTTCTTCAGTCGCCCTGTGCTGTGAGAAAGCGTCAAGGTTGGCCAAGAAGGACTGTATCCAGCACCGAAAGCTGTGGCAGTGATTGCAGAGGACTTCAATACCCCCCCCTTGCCTGGCCCCCAGCAGAATGGCTGACTCAGGTTGCTCTAACTAGCCTGTATTGTGCGGAATAGACTTGTGGCCGGCCTCTTCGTGCCCTGTTGCTATAGCGCTAGCGGGGAATTTCCTGCCTCTTCTAGGACATGAATGGCCTGTGTTCGCCTGCCGTAGCACAGCTGCATGGCCTCTCCAGGGAGTCACTGGACCCCCACCCTGCGCTCCTTCTCCCTCTGACTGACAGTAATTGTCAGGCACAAGGCTGCCCTCCTCTAATATCTCAATAACAGCCCTTTATTGGCCGAAGTTAAATAAAGAGAGCACCTCCTCCATCCCAGCCCCATTCCTGATGCCAGTCCAGGGAACGCACGACAGTGTAGTCATTGTTTGCCTCTTAAGCCAAGAAAGGCAGTAATTGCCTTCACTTGGTGCATTATTCACCATCAAGACCAAGCTCTCCCCGCGGAGAGGGAATGTTTTTCGAGTGGGAGAGAAAACACAGGCATGTGAATTTGCGCCTGCTTTGAAGTCAATATGTTATACATTACAATCAGTTGCCAGTTTATTAGGTACACCTACCTTGTGTCCACACTCGTTGGCTGTTTTGTACACTCACCTGCCCTTTGTAGGTTTACAGTTACAGACTGTAGTTCATCTGTTGCGTGACAATTTATTAGCACCCCTCTACTCTTCCCATCACTGGATAGGGACCACCATATGACCACTCTTGTCCAGATATTAGTGAACCATTCTCAGCAGTAACAAGACATGATCTAGCCAATTTATTAGAAAACCCCACCTATATGATGCATAATTGACCTCCAGCCCTTCAGTGGTCATCGTTGGTCTGACCACAGAGCTGCTCTTGGCTGAATGTTTTTGGGCAACTATCTATCCATCTATCCATCCAGCCATCCAGCCATCCATCCATCTGTTCCCTTTACTAGCAGAGTACAGACTGTGCAGACTTTTGATAGTGCACTGCATTTCATGCCCCCTGCTGTTGTGGAGACCAGTATCACTACATAATAGATCATTTTGACAAATGTCAGTAAGAAAAATAATAATCAGTGTGAGTTGATGAACATTTTAGTGGCAGGCGCCCCCTTGCCTCCCCCAGATGTTGCCCATGACAACAAGGATGATGATTACATCAAATAAAAATGAATTAAAATTACATGTATTATTTTCTCATTTCATGGAAATCATTAGGCCTTCTCTGAAGATCTAGAAGGTCCTGAAGGTTCCCCACTGGTACAAGGTTGGTAAACCTCATAAACTGGCAATTCAGTCTTGTCTGTTTTGCTGCTTCCTCCCTGTGGAGCGGAGCACTAAGAACAGGAATGCATGCTAGCGCCTGTTGACAGGCCTTTATTAAAACAACGGTCCTGCTCTGTGATGAAAAACAGAGACAGCAGGGAAGTGCAGGTGGCTTTTTGACCTTGGTTCTGCCTCTCCCTGCCAGCGGTGTAGCACTCCTCTATTACTGTGTCGTAACAAAGGGGCAAGGTCCTGGCCTTTGTAACAGGTTTTCTTTGCCCAGGCTAATGCCCCCCTGGGGCTGATAATAGGGGGCTAATCCTCTTATCTTTGCCTGTGGGTCCCTGTGAAGGAGGATACCTCAGCTCATAGCTCTCTGGAGCACCACCTTCACCAGCAGGCTTCTTCCGTACCGCATGCCAAGCTATTAAGCCCAGTGCTAGCAAAGGCAGCCTCAAGAATGTGCAGATCTGCAGGAGTGAGCCATGTAAACGTGTTGGGTTTCATGTGTGGTAATTCTGACCATCTTAGATTCTTGATGTACTGTTTTGGAGTCCTTACATTATGTGGAGGCTCTCACATAGAACTGTATCTAATTTACAACCAAGAGAACCATCCAACAGAAAGTTCATGGAGCCAAATGTGGCCTTGCTCCAAAGAACCCTTTGTATACGTTTATTTTTAAGAGTATGTGTTTTGTTTTTCTGGCGCTATTGAGTTACACACTCATCACGATCTCCATGGAGGCTCATGACCTTTGCTGAATTTTAGGCCTCCCTAGAGACGATATCTGGGAAAAAGGCTTGCCGTATATGTAGGTACTGGGGTATATCTAAATACTGTAAAAGCTACTAAAACACAGAAGACTCAAATGCTTCATCTGCTGTGTTCTACCATGTAGAGAAAGGCTGATTAACCTCTGGGCTACATTCCTAGAAGAACTGCCAACTGTCAGATACAGCCAAGTGGTAAGTCCATGAAACACTGGCTGTGTTTACATGCAAATATTTTTGCCAATCGGATTGAATACATTCCGATTATACATTAAGACTTTATGTCTTGGTCTTTATGCTCACTCTACTCAACAAACTGATGGAAAATCTTCGTTTCCAATCATCCAAAATTACGCACATGCATAGAGAACCATTTATTGTTGACGTTACTATGACAACCAGCACGACGCGAGTCCAGTCAGAGTGAGATGAGCAGCAGTGAGCAGTGCTTGTGTTTTTAATTGCTTTAAAATTGCTTTTGAAAGACTCTGTGGACTTACCATGTGCTTTTCTTCATAGATCCTCAGGACGTAGGTAAGAGGAAGTCAAGTGATGTCATCAGTGTGACTTTTAATTCAAAATAAGTAACACCAGTGACACGACTCCTGGGGACCACAACTACCATTATGTATTTTACAATATTTATTTAGCATTTGTTTTTTATGTCACTTGATTTATATATTCCATAGTCGTGTATAGATTATTGGAGTTAAAATTGCAAAAATATGTTTTTTTCGTCAAAATATGGCCTCAGCCTTTACACATGCTTGGAATTCTATATGACTGATTTTAAAAACAAATATTGCTAAATTGAAGCTCAAGAAGGTGTAATAGTTAAAATAACTTATTGTTTTATTTTAAAATATAAATAAATTGTAATCCTGACATGTTTTTTTTTTAAGTGCAATACATCTCTAAACACTAGGGACACTAAAGTGGGCATTTCTGTAGAATGACCCTGCTACAAGAAACTATGCCAGCACAAGAGAGCAAAGACACAAAAGAAAAGTGAACTAGTTCAAATAGGCTCAGGGTCATTCAGGGCAAAGCTGGTCATAATATTCCATCTCAGATTAATTCACCATGTGATCTAGTAGCTCCGGGTCTTCTGGCCGATGAAAGTGGAAATCGCCTTGCGTGGCATTCAGTGGTTAATGTTCCCCACTGTGTTGACTTTATATCACACAGTACAAGCTAACATCACTGCAGGTCAGCCCTGCACTCAGAGAGATGTATCGGTTATTGACATACGGGAGTGGCGCCATTTGTTAAAGCGTTATCGGTGACTTCCATGAATTTGTATGAGTGACAAACAGGATGGCGATACAGTGACGGACAAGCCAGCAACCTATAGCTGAGCTATATATTTTAGCAGGACGTCAGTGCGTGGATGTGGGGTTCATATATTACTGCCTTTGACAGGGAGTGAGTGAGCAGCCAAACGCTAGCCGCCGCTGTGGAATACAAATAAGCTTGGCCGGACATGAAGTACAGAGAGAAGATCAATTCTCATAAAGGCCCCGTTTTACACGATGCTCTGCTCATTTGAAATGTACTGGAAATTGAATTTGGATGAGTTGCATCCTGCTTATGGTGATCGTAACTGCCTTTCTGCTCGGCTTCGGAAGTGCTTTTACTTCGCGGTTTAAGGCCGAAGTGGATGGATGAGTAACAGATACGCATCTTTAGATGTGTGTAGTGGTGAAATAACATTTAATCAAGCGCTGTTCTCAAGTAACTTTGTACTTTGGACTTTCCAGAAAGTGCTGGAAATGCTAAAAGCAATGAAACGTGCATTAAGTACCATTAAATATTTAAAAAGCAATGCATATGTTTTACACTGGAGTTTAAAACAAGCTACCTCTTATTTCACAGCGCTGAAAGGTGTTACTGGAAGAACTGATGAGCTGAAAAATGCATAAAAGAGGCAAATTAAAAGTGTACCATCACTACGTCTGTTGTAAATGTGCCTGCTTGGCTCCTACAGCGACGTCACAGCCAGATTTTTTAAGAGGAAAACCACCTTTTGGTGATGCATCTTGAAGGTGGGAGGAAGTTTTAAAAAACTACAAGCACTTTTATGGTGGATTCTTGAGGACAGGCTGTTTTTTTAACTGCTAGCTGGCTAATGCTGAAGGAAGCCAGACAGCTAACGTTACTGCTAGCAAGCAGACTATTTATTAGCCTCAGTTGCTATGCTAGCAGTAACGTTAGCTATCTGGCTTCCTTCAGCAATAGCCCACCCTCAAGAATCCCCCCCTAAAAGTGCCTGCAGTTGTTTAAATGCTAGCTGGTTAGCAAAATTTGTCTGGCCCACTTCTGGGCCATATCTTTGGTTTGTTCTGGCCCAGTATATGGCTGGGTCCTCGAGCCGGATCTGGCCAATACATTGTAAAGTGAGAAGAACTAAACGATATGGCCCAAATCTGGCCGCAATCTGGCCCAACTACACTGTTGGTCCACAACATTAACGCCAGAATTGTCCCACAAATGTAGACACGAGGCAAAACAGGATGAAGCTGTCCAGGATCTTGCCCTATTCTGGCCCACATGCCTAACATCTACCTGGCAACCAACACTGACATAGGAAAGCCAGAATCGGCCCAAAACTGTCTGTTATCTGGGTAGTTGGCTAATGCCAAATGAAGGCAGATCAGATAGTTGCTATGCTAACAGTAACATTAGCTATCTGGCTTCCTTCAGCAATAGCCAGCTAGCAGTAAAAAAAAATGTAAATAATAACAACATTTCAAACAAGCTGCCCTCAAGTACCCCCCCCAAAAAAAAGTGCTTGTAGTTTTTAAACTGCTAGCTGGCCCAATATCTAACATTACTGCTAGTGAGCGGTGTTTTTGTTAGCCACACCATCAGGCAGTGTTTCTTACTGTTGGGCGAATTCCTGACAGTTGTACGACTTTGGGAAATGCGTGCTGGGTATTGTAGTTAAAGGACGTTGATGAATGAGGGATGATCCATCCATCCATCCATCCATCCATTATCTTCCGCTTCTCTGTCATGGGGGCATCATCCTAAGCAATGAGGCCCAGACCTCCCTTTCCCCAGCCACTTCCACTAGCTCCCCGGGGGGATTCCAAGGCGCTCCCAGGCCAGCTGGCCATGAACTTCAGCAAATCAATATTAATATCAATATTAATCAATATTAATTGCACATTAAAATGTGCCAAAACGTTTGCACACCCCTGTATTAAATTGAAATTGTATAGGTTTTTAGTTTGTACGCATGTTAAAGTTCCCTCAGTTAGGACAGATTGGGCATTATGATCAAGTTAGCCAGCCTGGCTACAACAACACATTCCAGCTTGGTCACATAGCTCTTGAATTGTTTAATTCCCGACATGCATTAAACTTTCATTTAATTGCTTTTTTCCCTTGATATACGGTGTTGGGAGTGGCGACAAGCAGTATGAGTGCTACATTATGATTAATACCACCTTTCTTAAAGAAATAAAACTCGACAAATTGCGTTCAGACCTCTTTCCAGCATATTAAAGAGCGACTCTAAACTCTACGTACCCTAAATTCAGATTTTTGCCGACGTTCTGTTAGGCTGATCCAGCCTGGCAGCAGTTGCTACCAAGGAGCGCATGTGGGCGGAGCATGGATAAGTCAGTTGATGAAGATTTCGTGTGTAGGTGTTGATAGAAGTGGCGCTAGTCAGAGGAAGAGGGAATAAAACAGAAAACATGTTTCGCATTTTATCAAGAAAGCCCTTGATGAGATTCCAGGATCGATTATACACTGGAGGGCTTTTCACACATCACATGGGCTTCTTGCCGCTTGCTGCTTGGCTGGTGTTTGTTCATTCACGTGGTGCAGCGTCCCCAAGAGAGAGCCTCCGCTGTGGCCGCGTCGGCCCTCTATCAAAGCTAATGATTACTCCATAAAGGCCCTGCCTACAGGAATGAAATAGTAAGCATGTGGGCCTCAAACACAATTAAGCCACCACTGTAGAGCCTTTTTTGCTGAGTAAAAAGGTAATCGTGAGAGGTTTTCTGAGGCCTGGTAGAGTTCAGTCAGACCACATTGTAATCAGTGTCAGGGCGAGCATGAAACTAACCCCTGCACTGCGTATACAGCCTTGACAAGTGAAAGCAGCTTGAATGTAGGCAATAAATGTGATTTCTCTTTGTGAGATTTCTGTAAGAAAATTCTGTGACTTCATAGAGTGACTTCATAGAGTGACTTCATAGAGTGATTATCATCTGCCTCCTCCGTGAGACTCCTTCACACTTCGGTCCTTAAAGCAAGCAAAGTTATCTGTTAGCACAGTTAGATCATCACGCATGAAAATACCATTTAAAGGGGAATTTTTCCCAAATTTCGTTCAGGTGTAAACAAATTCATTCAGAGTGGTTTGGTGTGAAACGGTTTATTATAGAGACTCAGATGTCTTTACAGTGGTGGTGATAGGAACCCGGGGTCGCCATGACTACAACACAGATATAGACATTTTATTTACCATCCAAAACCACCAGAGAAGCTACATGAGTTTTCTGAGCTTTGATATGTGATGCTAACATAGTGGAAAGTTTTCTTTGGGGACTATTTTGCCCTGCACACTGCGTGTAGCTCGGCACTATGAATGGCTTTTAAAAGCACATTTTAGGCTAAAATCATCTCAAAACTGTCATAACACAATATCTCAGGAGTGCATTAGGCAGCATATTCATAACCATTTCATGGAACAACGTTCTGTGAAGGAGCTTTTAGCAGCATTAAATGCTTGGAGGCTCTGGGTCCTATCAACACCACTGTGAACAATTCTGACTCAGTACGTTTCTCTAGAACAGAGCGTTTCACACCAAACCACTCTGAATGACTTAAAGGAGGATTCCACCAATTTTTGAAAATGCCAGCATAATTGGATGGTTAAGATGCAGAGTAATTCAGAGTGGCTTGACGTTCTAGAGAAGCTTATGGTGTTGGTGACGGGAACCGCACGTCCATAAACTCCTTCACAGAAGGTCATTACATGAAATGGTTATGGATGCTTTGCTTATTGCTTGCTATATTGTTTTACAGTAGATTTGGGATCATATTTTGGCCTTTTTAAAGTCTATTTATGGTGAGGAGGTGCATGCAGATTGTTTTTCCATATTTTTTACTATTTTCAAACATAAAAACTGAAAAAATATCTATATAAAAGGAAGACACATCTAGACTATATACATATCAATGACTATATTTGTCTTGTATACATGGTGACCCCTGGTTCCTATCACCACCACTGTAAAGAGAGTTGGATGTAGTTTCTCTGCGCTGAACCATTTCATATCAAACCTTTCTGAATGACTTTTATACCACAGTGACTGAAATATGCAGAAATATTGAAAAATCAGTGGAATTCTTCTTTAACTATCTTATAATGTATAAATATAGGAAAAAAATGGTGGAGTTCCCCTTTAAAACAAGTATGTAGAAATTAGCTGAATAATGTTCAAGTAATGCACTGAGTTTACATGAAATGCAAGCAGAATATGCTAAATTTATGTATATATATATATATATATATATATATATATATATATAAATTTTGTTATATAATACCAGCAACCCTGGGGGAGAAGCGGCTTAGAAAATGTGTGTGTGTGTGTGTGTGTGTGTGTGTGTGTGTGTGTGTGTGTGTGTGTGTGTGTGTGTGTGTGTGTGATATAATATAAATAGAAATATGAGTGTATATTACTCATTGGCCACTTTATTAGGTACAGTAAAAGGTTGGACCCCCTTTTGCCTTCAGAACTGCTCTAATTCTTCGTGGCAGACTTTCAACAAGGTGTTGGAAACGTTCCTCAGAGATCTTGGTTGGTTATTTGAGTTCCTTTTGCCTTTCTATCATCTGGAACCAGTCTGCCCATTCTCCTCTGACCTCTCACATCAACAAGGCATTTTCGTCCACACAACTGACCGCTCACTGGATATTTCCTCTTTTTTGGACCGTTCTCTGTAAACCCTGGAGATGGTTGTGTGTGAAAATCCCAGTAGATCAGCAGTTTCTGAAATACTCAGACCAGCCCGTCTGGCACCAACAACCACGCCACGTTCAAAGTCCCTTAAATCCCCTTTCTTCCCCGTTCTGATGCTCGGTCTGCACTTCAGCAAGTTGTCGTGACCACCTCTACATGTCTAAATGCGTTGAGTTGCGGTCATGTGATTGGCTGATTAGCTATTTGTGTTAACAAGCAACTGAACTGGTGAGTGTATGTTTATATATATATGTACACACACAAACACACACACACACTCACACATACACAATATCTAACTGATCGAACAAAACTTCATATCTCCATTTTTGTTGTTTTTCACTTTTTTACCATAATTTGAAAAGGCCAGTTGTCTTTTACATTGCGGGTAAATTTTATGATAAAAGGACTAAAAGAAACGGCGCAAAATGATTTGTAAAATATTCTGGTTCCTTCTCCTGTAAAGTTACTGTTATTGGAGATACAAGGTTTATTTAAGACAACAACGATATACATAAACACAATTTTGTCTTATGTTTGGCGGTAATGTTGGCGCACTATAATTTCTTTTTATATAATATATAACATAATTTCTTCATGTGGAAATGAAAATGGCTGTTGTCGGAGCGAAACCTCATGTCTTCAAAAAATGGTAACTTTACAGGAGAAGAAAAAAACATACTTTACTTTTAATGTAAGTCAATGGAACCGGACATTTTCCCAAGTCATTTTGAGTCACTTCTTTTGGTCCCATCATCATGAAATTTACACACAATGTAAGAAACAACAGGTATTTTCAAATCATGTCAAAAACTGAAAAACGACAAAAATGGAGATACAAGGTTTTGTTCCGACTGCAGCGATAAACATTAGTTTCAATTAAGTACATTCAGTGCATCCCAGTCATTTGTTTGTCATGAGTTATACCGGATTAATTGCCCACATTTAATATGTGCGCCCCTGGGTCTGCTAACGCTAACAGCTCTTCCACCAATCAGCTGAGGACAGGCTGTTAAACGTGCAGACGAGGCTTCATAGGGAAGTCTATGCGGTCGTCCACAGGGCTAAAGCCAGCTCTCTGCCTCTCTCCAGATTATCTAACTGATGAGCAGCTATGTTGGCTGGATTTACTGCCGCCAGAAGCTGGGATGCTGGGGCGCGATGCATCATCAGCATTCTGCTCAGACAGATGGAGAAGTAATTCCTCTGCATGTTTTATTTATTTGTTTATTCCGTCCAGATTAAACTCCTATCTTTCCTGCCCTCCCGAACTTTCATTCTGCTCCCGTTTTTTCACCATGTGCTCCGAGTGGCTTAAAACACCAGCATCCAGCATCCAGCGCTCTGTGACTCGCTGATTTTCATCCTTTTTGAAGGAGCCCGCAAACATGGCGCAGGGAAAATGCTAATTTGCGCTCGTTTTGGAAGCAATCGGCTCATTGCGGGTTTAAATCCCTGTTCGGTGGGAGGATTTCGCTTAATGGTGTCCACCACTCTGCTGCCAAGTGCGCCAAGGAAGGGAAAAGAACAGTCAGCTATAAAGGGAGAGAGGGAGAGAGGGAGCTCAGAGCTAGCAAAGGCCACTAGGCTAAAGGCCCTGAGGCCTGTACAAACACTGAGTGCAAAAGCAGGAGTAGCTGTGTGTTTCCTAACAAGAGTTGCTGTAAAACCCCAAAACTTGCTTTGCTGCCAAGCAGTAACACAATTTATATTATGGCAAAGATTTTGAGAAGATTTCATTATTATTAATATTGTTTTTTGTAGAAAGCAACTATATTAAAGGGGAATTCCACCTTTTTTCTCCCTAATTCATTCACTGGGATGTAAACAAAGTCATTCACAGTGGTTTGTTGTGAAATGGTTCATTGTAGAGAATCTATTGAGCTCAGATATCTTTCTCTTGCTTTACAGTGGTGATGATAGGAAGGTCAGGGCTCACAGTGTCTACAACGCAAATGTAGACATTTTAGTTTTTATACTAAAGGTGGGTGATGATACAACAGTGATAAATCTGAAAACACAGTTTTTCTTTGGGGATCATTTTTGCCTTGCGACCTCCTGCATGGTCCCCTCGTACCTGATTGGATTTTAAAAACAGATTTTAGGCGGTAAACGTTGTCAAAACTATGATAAAATACTATACATTATTTTTACAATTTAGTTACTACCTTTCATGTAATCGTTTTCTGTGAGGGAGCTTTTATAGGCTTCAGACGTCTGGTTCCTATCACGCTCACTGTGAACATTTCTGACTCAGTATTTGTGTTGTATTGCGTTCTGTGTTTATTTTTTCTAAATGTACTTAAATGAGTAGAATTCACAGTACAGGATTATTTTCACTCATAAAAGGATGTGATTGTTATTCTAGTGATGGTGTCTCTCTCAGTGTGGTAAAGGATGTGATTGTTATTCTAGTGATGGTGTCTCTCTCAGTGTGGTAAAAGATGTGATTGTTATTGTAGTGATGGTGTCTCTCTCAGTGTGGTAAAGGATGTGATTGTTATTGTAGTGATGGTTTCTCTCTCAGTGTGGTAAAGGATGTGATTGTTATTGTAGTGATGGTTTCTCTCTCAGTGTGGTAAAGGATGTGATTGTTATTGTAGTGATGGTGTCTCTCTCAGTGTGGTAAAGGATGTGATTGTTATTGTAGTGATGGTTTCTCTCTCAGTGTGGTAAAGGATGTGATTGTTATTGTAGTGATGGTTTCTCTCTCAGTGTGGTAAATGATGTGATTGTTATTGTAGTGATAGTTTCTCTCTCAGTGTGGTAAAGGATGTGATTGTTATTGTAGTGATGGTTTCTCTCTCAGTGTGGTAAAGGATGTGATTGTTATTGTAGTGATGGTTTCTCTCTCAGTGTGGTAAAGGATGTGATTGTTATTGTAGTGATGGTTTCTCTCTCAGTGTGGTAAATGATGTGATTGTTATTGTAGTGATAGTTTCTCTCTCAGTGTGGTAAAGGATGTGATTGTTATTGTAGTGATGGTGTCTCTCTCAGTGTGGTAAAGGATGTGATTGTTATTGTAGTGATGGTGTCTCTCTCAGTGTGGTAAAGGATGTGATTGTTATTGTAGTGATGGTTTCTCTCTCAGTGTGGTAAAGGATGTGATTGTTATTGTAGTGATGGTGTCTCTCTCAGTGTGGTAAAGGATGTGATTGTTATTGTAGTGATGGTTTCTCTCTCAGTGTGGTAAATGATGTGATTGTTATTGTAGTGATAGTTTCTCTCTCAGTGTGGTAAAGGATGTGATTGTTATTGTAGTGATGGTGTTTCTCTCAGTGTGGTAAATGATGTGATTGTTATTGTAGTGATGGTTTCTCTCTCAGTGTGGTAAAGGATGTGATTGTTATTGTAGTGATGGTGTTTCTCTCTCAGTGTGGTAAAGGATGTGATTGTTATTGTAGTGATGGTTTCTCTCTCAGTGTGGTAAAGGATGTGATTGTTATTGTAGTGATGGTGTTTCTCTCAGTGTGGTAAAGGATGTGATTGTTATTGTAGTGATGGTGTCTCTCTCAGTGTGGTAAAGGATGTGATTGTTATTGTAGTGATAGTTTCTCTCTCAGTGTGGTAAAGGATGTGATTGTTATTGTAGTGATGGTGTCTCTCTCAGTGTGGTAAAGGATGTGATTGTTATTCTAGTGATGGTGTCTCTCTCAGTGTGGTAAAGGATGTGATTGTTATTCTAGTGATGGTGTCTCTCTCAGTGTGGTAAAGGATGTGATTGTTATTGTAGTGATGGTTTCTCTCTCAGTGTGGTAAAGGATGTGATTGTTATTTTAGTGATGGTGTCTCTCTCAGTGTGGTAAATGATGTGATTGTTATTGTAGTGATGGTTTCTCTCTCAGTGTGGTAAAGGATGTGATTGTTATTGTAGTGATGGTGTCTCTCTCAGTGTGGTAAAGGATGTGATTGTTATTGTAGTGATGGTTTCTCTCTCAGTGTGGTAAAGGATGTGATTGTTATTGTAGTGATGGTGTCTCTCTCAGTGTGGTAAAGGATGCGATTGTTATTGTAGTGATGGTTTCTCTCAGTGTGGTAAAGGATGTGATTGTTGTAGTGATGGTGTTTCTCTCAGTGTGGTAAAGGATGTGATTGTTGTAGTGATGGTGTCTCTCTCAGTGTGGTAAAGGATGTGATTGTTGTAGTGATGGTGTCTCTCTCAGTGTGGTAAAGGATGTGATTGTTGTAGTGATGGTGTCTCTCTCAGTGTGGTAAAGGATGTGATTGTTATTGTAGTGATGGTGTTTCTCTCAGTGTGGTAAAGGATGTGATTGTTGTAGTGATGGTGTCTCTCTCAGTGTGGTAAAGGATGTGATTGTTATTGTAGTGATGGTCTCTTTCTCAGTGTGATAAAAGATGTGATTGTTATTGTAGTGATGGTTTCTCTCTCAGTGTGGTAAAGGATGTGATTGTTGTAGTGATGGTGTCTCTCAGTGTGATAAAAGATGTGATTGTTATTGTAGTGATGGTTTCTCTCTTGTTATGGTAAAGGATGTAATTGGGTTGACTGATGAATAAAGCTGGCATTCTCTTTTGGCCCCTCTGTAATCGATGGGGTAACTAAAGGGTGTGGGAAACAGAGAGCCTTCAGCCTCCTCACCCTCATTATCCCACTCACAGGAGGTGAGGAGAAGGCCACCGCCATGGCTTTCACAGCTCTCAGACACCCCCCACCACTCCGCCAACCCACCCCGCCCAACACCCCACACACCCCAGTTCGTGTTTTGATTAGTTTAATCCAGCCAGCCGAGAGAAGAGGAGCTAACCCTGCTCACACTGCCTACCTAGGGACCCCCTTTTCTCTCTCCCTGTCTGTTTTTCTGTTTTTTTCTGTCCTCTCTTTCTCTCTCTTGCTTTCTATTTCTCTTTCCTCCTCTCTCTGCCTTTCTTTCTTTGTCTTTCCTCCTTTACCTTCTCTCTTTTTCCTCTCTCCTTTCTTTATCTCTGTCCTTCTCAGTCAACTGTTTCTCTCTCTCTCTCTCCATAGGTCTCCTTCATCTCCTTTTTTCTCTGTCCTGTCTTTCTCTTCTTCTTACTCTCTTTCCTCTCTTTCCCTCTTTTTATCTCTCCCTGTTCTCTTAATTAATCTCTCCTTTTCTCTCTCTTACTCCTGCTCTCCCTCCTTTTCTCCTTCTTTTTTCCCTTCATCTCTCCCTTTCTCTCTCTTTTTCACACCCTTACTCTGTCTCTCATCCACTCTCTCCTCTCTTTCCTCCTCTCTCTCCCTTTCTCTCTCTCTTTCTTTGTCTTTTCCCTTTTACCTACTTCTCCCTCTTTTTCTTTCTGATCTTTCTCTTCGTTCTTTCTCTCTCACTCTCTTTTTCTCTCCCCTTCTCTCATCTGTTTCTCTTTCTCTAACTCTTTTTTCTCCATCCCACTTTCTCTTTAATTCTCTCTCTCTTACTCTCCTTCTTCTCTTTCTCCTTTTTCATTTTTCTCTCTATTTCTCTCTTTATTTCTCTCTCCCAGCTCTTTTTCTGCCTCTTACTCTTGCTTTCTGTTTATTTCTCTCCTTTTTTCTTCCATCATCTCTCTTTTTTTCACACCCTCTCAACCACTCTCTCCTCTCTGTTTCCTCCTCTCTTTGCCTATCCTTCTCTATTTCCATCTTTTTCTTTCCTCTTCCTCTCTCTCTCTCTCTCTCTCTCTCTCTCTCCTCTTTCTATGTGAGTGATAGCATCTCACGCTAATGCCGGAGGCTAATGCACCTCACAGTGTCTGTATCTCAACCCTTTTGCTCCAGCGTGCTTTTAGTTATCGAGGCCGCCATCGAGGTTAAGACTGATGGATCCTAGAGAGCATTTTACATCAGTGGGTCGGGGGGAGGGGGGGCAGGGATAGTAACCCATCCCCTCTCTCCTGATATTTTATGAAGCTGAGATGCTGTTTCCGCGAGAGCAACTGCAGAAGAATGAATGAATTAACAGAGGTCAGAGGACAACAGATGCATACTGGGCACCTTTTTCAGTTCCGGCTATTACCCATCATCCTCTGCAGCTCATTTAGCTAGATAGGCCTTACCGAGGCAGAAGGCATCATGCCCAAAAACAGGATCGAGTCTTTTCCACGAAACCGCTCATATAATGAGGTTTTTCCACTGTTACGCAATTAGCCTTTCAGGAGGAAGAGGAGGGTAACGAGAGAGAGAGACATTGGACAAGTGACCCAAGTGAAGGTGTCGGTTCTGAATCAGGGGCCGTATTACAGAAACTTAAGAGCTGATCTTAATTCATCAATCATATCTTAACTTACAGCATCTTGTCTCAAGTTCAGAAATCGTAACTTGATCAAAGTAAACAATCAGCTGCCACCTAGCAACTAACCGCATACACAGCTGAAATGTAAACACATAATCAATTAAACAAGTTTGTTAGCCAGACAGCTAACGTTCGCTACCGTTACTGATGTAAAAAAGTGCAAACAAAACTAAAGTTAAGAATATTTTGTCAGTGCTGGGGTTGCAGTTTCATTTCCCAAGCATCTTAGCCAACCACGCTACCATTATTCCTCCTAACAAAGCAACACACGTTCAGCTCTGGCTCATCATCATTCACCATGTTCACTTTAATATTTTACCTGACAAGTTTTCATCAACATTAACACACAAAGGAAATAAAAAGTGACTGTGGAGATTGTATCTGCAGCATCTGGGGTCCAGACACTATTTTCAATGTAGATAAATGTACTGTCAACATGCCAGTTAAAGAGAACTGTGCTGCCTGTCGCTGCATAAATCAATATAAATAGATGGTTAAAACAGAAGTTAAGACAGTTCTGGGGTTTGTCTTAAAGTTAGGACAGTATTTAGGAGATTTAAGAGTTTCTGTCCTAAATTCAGTCCTAACCGAAGTTGTAATCGTGACTAAAACAATAAGATTTTAGAATTGTTTCTGTAATATATCCCCAGTGTAACGCACCAGGGGGTTTGCCCTGAGTGAGGATTGAATACACAACCCTTATGTTAGTAGTCTGTACCACTATGGGGTGAACCACCTCAAACAAAAGGCCCTAAGGGCTGGAAAATCAAACTAGACAAGGAAAGCAGTAAACAAGGAAAGTAACTGGTCAGTCCCTTCTGTAACCTCAACATCACTTCTCATTAAACACGGGGAGAGAGACATTCAAAACTTTATTTATATTTACTCTGGAAAACAATTTGAGAAAATCAAAGACGAGAAATTCAAGATGGACATCAAGGTTATTGGCTGAGTCAGAGCAACATGTGTGTGGCAACATGAACTCAAGACTGACCACAGAGCAGTGTGAGAGCACCCTTTAAGCAGAGCGCCCACAGCTGCTACTGCTCAGCCCTAATGACTCAGTGCTGGCTTTCTGGTCCCTCCTAGAGGCCATAGGTGGCCTTGCAGGTCATCTGGATGTTATACCCAGCTTAAAAAGTAGAAGTGTCAAGCAGAAATGTAGTCATTCTTATTAAAAGTTATCTAAGTTTTACTTTTCACAGCTCTAATTTGTGTCATCTTGAATAGTTATGAATGAATGGCTGCTGTTAAATGAATATTCATCACTATAGATACTATTTGTCAGGTGAACACAATGTACCGTCAAGTCAGCACTAGATACTCTTTGGTCAGCACCAAAGAGTATCTGGTTCTCACCAAATAATACCTGATGTTATCTGGTGCACACCAAAGTTGTTTCTCAAAAAAAAAACACACCATGTCCTTACAGAGGTTCTGTATTAAATAAAAAAATAGTACAGTATTCATTTCTTTAATGATAATCCTAAATTTCAGGGTGTCACCAGTTCCTCCTGCTCACGTCCCACTATCAAATGATCCATGCACGTATTTACAGCACATAGTGTGGACTGATGTGATATATTAAAACTTATATCACTTTTGCTTTTGCTTGCATTTCTAAAAAATACACAGTAAATCAAATCTGAAATGATGACCTGCAGTCTGCTGATTGTCTATAGAGAAGCTGTAACTGATAACAGGTGTATTTCAGCCTGGGTGACAGTGAAAGGTCTCCCACGAGGCCTGAAGCAAGACTTTCTTGGTGTTGTCGTCTTTCTTATGAGCAGTATAGCTCATTCTGCAGTGTAGCCTCTCTTCACCTCACTGTCACGCATGATCAGAGAGCTCGGCACTCAGCAAACACTCTTTGTACCTCGCACACACGCTTTGTAGTGGCTGTGCCGGAGTCGGTGTAATTTGGAGACGGCTGCGTCTCATTGCTGCTGCCACTCTGCTTGCTAAGGAAGTGCACTCGGATGAAAGCGGCCCTTGAAGGTGTGCATAACGATGATAGTGAAGAGTGTGGAGACAAGGTGGCAGAACAATTAACAAAAGCCCTCATTGTTTCTTTCTGAGTAATAGGTTTGCTTGGCGCGAGTCTGCAGTGCATTTTTTGAGAGTAATGACTGAAATGAAATAGGCACATAAATCAATTACACCTGCTTCTGCTCTTCTTCAATCATTCCAGACCCGTCTAGCAGAGCTGTTACATATCGTCTGAGTATCTTCTGACTTATGTCTTCAAGTTTATTTGGTGTTTGATACGCATAAGATATTACCCCTTGGCCTAAGAGCGATCAGGGACATGGGACAGTGTTTGGAGTTGGGGGGGCTGAAATTTTTAGTGGTATATAAGTGGTGGGGACTGTGTATCTGGGGATGTTGCAGCCCCCTCAGCAACCTTGACTCCCTGCATCCCTGAGAGTCATACTGTTATTTTTCTACGCTCTTAAAGAAGATGGTTCTTCAAGGGTTCTTGGAAAATCAGTGCTTCCAGGTAGAACCATTTGCATGCTTAACCAGTTCTTTGCATGGTGAAAACGTTCTTCGGTTTGATGGAGGATGTGTTGTATGTAGTTCTGTGTAGAACCTTTTCTGAAAAGGGTTCTATATAGTACCAAAAATGGTTATATTTTTTCCAAGCTTTACATGGTAATTCTAAAGAACCCTTTTTGGTGCTTGTAGAACCATTTCGTCAAAAACATTCTACATCAATCTGAAGAACCATTTCACCATGCAAGCATGCAAATAAACTTGGTTTTCTTAAATGGCTCTTCAAGGGTTCTTTAGTCAAAACAGTGGTTCTATAAAAAACCATGAACTCTCAAAGAACCAGGTGCTTGCTCATATGGTTCTTTTCATGGTGAAGTGGTTTTTCAGATGGAGAATGTGTTGTATATGGCCTCATCACCAAGAATGGTTCTGCTATTGCTACAATGTCAAGCTTAATGTTTCATGGGTCTGCATAGAACCATTTCCATTTCAAGTGTATATATAGAACCATGAACACTCAAAGAACCATATGCATGCTTAACAAGTTCTTTGCATGGTCAAAAGGTTCTTCAAATTGATGGAGAATGTGTTGTATATGGATCTATACAGAATGTTCTGCTATTGTTTTCCAAAAAAGGTTCTATACATAATTTATATACACAACACATGATCTGAAGAACCATTTTACCATGGAAGTATGCAAATAAGAGTGATGGTACACTCTTTAAAAAGATTTCTTCTTCATGGGTTCTTTAGTCAAAACAGTGGTTCTATAAGAACCCATGAACACTCAAAGCACAATTTGCATGATGGAGAATGTATTGTATATGGATCTATACAGAACCATTTTTAAATGGGTTCTGCTACTGTTACAAGTTTTCTTTTTCAAAAATGGTTCTATACAGGACTAACACATTCTCCATCGATCTGAAGAACCATTTCACCATGCAAACATGCAAATAAGAATAATGGAACTCTCTTTATAAAGATGGTTCTTCAATGGTTCTATATGGAACCATGAGCACTCACAGAATGTGTTGCACATGGTTCTGTATAGAACCTTTCTAACGTGGTTCTGTGTAGCACCAAAAAGGCTTCTGTTATTGTTACATGCTTGACATTGTAACAGTAGCAGAACCCTTTTTGATGCTACACGGAACCATTTAAAAAAAAAAAAACACATTGTCCATCAACCCTAAAAACCATTTCTCCATGTAAAGAACTATTTAAGCATGAAATAGTTCTCTGTATAACTCGTGGTTCTAAACAGAACCATTGCTTTTCCTAAAGAACCCCGTAAAATGGCCAGTGGCTGAGTATTTCAAGTCATCATGCATATCACCTGTAGTTTGTTATATAATGAATTACATCAACATTAATCTTGCAAAGTTGTATCAACAGGTTCGAGCATCCACCTCTGCCGTTTTCCGTTTGTTTTGATGTCAAGAAAATAGTTAAATAAAAAAAGATATTTCTGCAAAGGAGGACAGACCCATGACAATTTCATTACTGTAAATCACAATAAAATATCTCCCATCTAACAGACATTAATGTTATATGAATTCAAAGTTAAAAATCTGAATTTTCAACAGAATTTCTCCCCTTAGCCCCTTAACAAACCATGGGCCCAGCAGTGATACCAAAATGTTATGACACACTTCTATAACATGAAAATAGCTCCATTAGTCTGCATAGAACCGCATGTAGTTACTGAATAATAAGCCTTAGTATGAACTGAACCTGTAATATTAAGGGGTTAAATAAAATAATAACATGTTTTTGTTGATAACTGTGATTTCATTACATGTTTTGCAGTAACAGAATATTTATTTAACCCCTTAATTGGTCAGGACTCACCAGCAGTGTTCAAGGTTTTATCGCCCACTTCTATAACCTACAAATAGCTTGTCCAGTTTGCATTGAAGTCCCTTTAGCTCCTGAATAATAAGCCTTAGAATGTAATAAGCCTGGGGTTGGAAGGGGTCAGCCTGGCCTGTTCTGTTATGGAATGAATCATAAGGAACTATTCATTTAGTGCTTTTGCAAGCGAAGGAAAGCACAGAAGTGAAAAATGTGAGTAGAAGTGAAACTCCTGCCCATACCTGAAGAAATATGTCTCAGCTCTATTTTTATCCCAGATACATGAAAGGCGTGTTCCAGGAACAAATCAGCAGGTGCGGTTTAACGTGTTATCCTGCCGCAGCTAGAACGACGAGCCTTGCGATGAAGGTTAAAAAGGGGGAACATCAATAGATAAGTAAAATGACTGAGATTTTCAGTGATAATATGACTTCACGGTGTCATTGAGGAGCTACAAAAACAGGTGTGAGCATTCACGGTGATAAATATCACAGGGCATTCCTCAAATTCAGAGTGCATCTGCCACATGGTCTCCTATATGATCTCTTAATCTGCAGCTTAATCTGTAGCACACCCCCTAGTGGTCATTCTGTTAACAGATGAATTAGGACACTGTTGGCTCTCTGTGTTGAGCTGCTAGTGAGCAATGAGGGGTGGAAGTTATACAGGAGTGCTTCAAATCCTACACTTCTCTACAACTGCCACAATACAAAAATACTGTCACTCACCTTTTATATAGTTAATCGTAATTTATTGCAATCACTTTTCTCTTATTTGCTCAAATTTGACCTTGAAGAAAGATTTTTCCATTTAAAAAGCAGTGGATCAGACACAGCAGTGCTGCTGGAGTTTTAAACACCTCGGTGTCGCTGCTGGACTGAGAATAGTCCACCAACCAAAAACATCCAGCCAACAGCGTCCCGTGGGCAGTGTCCTGATGAAGGACTAGAGGACCAACATAAACTATGCAGCAGCAGATGAGCTGTCCTCTCTGACTTTACATCTACAAGGTGGACCGACAAGGTAGGAGTGTCTAATAGAGTGGACGGTGAGTGGACACAGTGTTTAAAAACGCCAGCAGCACTGCAGTGTCTGTTCCACTCAGACCAGCGCAACACACACTAACACACCACCCCTATGTCAGTGTTACTACAGTGCTGAGAATGATCCACCACCCAAATAGTACATTCTGTTAGGGTCCATGGGGGTCCTGACCACTGAAGAACAGGGTAACAGAGTATCAGAGAAACAGATGGACTACAGTCTGTAACTGTAGAACTACAAAGTGCAGCTATACAGTAAGTGGAGCTGATAAAGTGGACACTGAGCGTAAAAAGGAGGTGGTCGTAATGTTCTGCCTGATCGGTGTGTATCATACATGGTCAATGGTTGAGCTCCTCTGTGATTGTGGCCTCTTGCTCACATTCCTACACTCTTAAAAAAGAGTCGCCTCACAGCGAGAAAGGCCTGGGTTCGATTCCCCGGCCGGGTGACCAGGGTCCTCTCTGTGTGGAATATACATGTTCTCCCCGTGTCTGCGTGGGTTTCCTCCGGGTTCTCCGGTTTCCTCCCACAGTCCAAAGACATGCAGTCAGGCCAATTGGACATGTTACATTGCCCCTAGGTATGGGTCTGTCTGTCTGCCCTGCGATGGACTGGCGACCTGTCCAGGGTGTATCCTGCCTTCCGCCCGATGACCACTGGGATAGGCTCCAGCACCCCCTTGCGACCCTGAAGGAGAAGCGGCTTAGAAAATGGATGGATGTAAAATATAGAGGATGTGTTTCACTTATTTTTATTCAGAACATGTCATTTCTAGCTCTGACTATTTCATACAACTGTATGCCTTCATATCCAAATCCAGAGAGAGCAGTTTGATGTAATCGTTTGAAAAGGAATGTCATAATTAACCATTAGAATGATTAAAAGTGTGGCCTTTTTAATGGAAATGATGAAAATAGAAGGTCTGAATATAAATATGAAAGCTGATCAGTTTGAAATGATGTGATTAATAAGTTTGTTCCAGCGGAATCTCATACGCTCTTGATTTCCCCTCTTCAGCCAGGGTCTCGGGGGGGGGGCTGCTGCCGTTGTTCACAAAGACCCAAAGTCAAGATTGGGGTGGATTAGCGTGGCTTCCAGTGGCAGCGTTTCAGGTTACTCTGTGCACCTTACTAAATGGGTTTAAATTTTTAATTTGCTCAGGAACAAAGATCACATCATTGGAGGATAGCATAGCGGTAATTTATTTAAGAAGTGCTCTCCAAAGGGAGTGAGTGAAGTTATTTTGGTTTGAGCCGAGTTGAGGAGGTCGAGCGGATGTGGCCGTTTTCAGCTCTTGGTGAGAAAAGAGAGGATAGCGCGTGAGCTGTGGAGAGCAGTGGAGGGTCAATGTATGCTTTTTTTGTGATTAGATTAGTTCCAACCCATAGAACTTAGAGTTATTACAGTCATTTTTTACACAATCGTGATATTGTATGCATTTGCATGTAATTACATAGTTAATTACATAGTTATTGCACTGTAATTACTTACATAAAGTCAATTTTCATTCTGTATTCCCAGAGCCAATGGAAAAAATGCAAAGGAATGGCAAAAACAATATGTATATATTTTGAAAGGGGTTCTATATAGCACCATATATTCTATAAAAGGGTTCCACTATAGTTAAACCCAAAGAACCCTTTTTTGGTACTATATAAGATCCTATTTGCTAAGAGTGTCGTTTAAAATGTGAAGAAAATTGATGAAAAGTGAAGTGAAGAAAAAAAAAGCCTTTTCAACAGAATTTATTGGGACTGTGAGTCACAATTTAGATAGTTAATCATAATTTGTCTTATTTGCTCAAATTTGGCCTTAAAGACAGATTTTTCCATTTAAAAAGCAGTGCACTTTGTTATAGCTATCCATAGCAAAAAGGATTCTGTGTAGTACCGAAAAAGGGTTCTTTGGCTTGGAACCCTTTTTGGTGTTATTCAAAAAGGGTTCTACGTAGAACTATCTATAGCACATTCTCCATCAATCTGAAGAACCGTTTCACAATGCAGAAGACCCTTTAATCATGCAACTATATATAGAACCATGAGGACCCTTGAAGAACCATCTTTTTTTTAGAGTGTATATGAGTGGACAGAATAAGCTTCTGTAATTCAGTAAAATTGTGATGTCCACAGACGGAATGCAGCATGTCCAGTAAACGCAACAGTCTGATGTTCCAACCATTGAGTGAATGCATATATATATGTTCACTTTTTGCTGTTAACTTGTGGTCACTTTACAGGAGAAGCAAAAAACCTGCTTTACTTTTAATGCAAGTCAATGGAACCAGACGTTTTACCAAGTTATTTTGGGGCATTTCTTTTGGTCCATTCCTCATGAAATTGACAAACAATGTAAAAGACAACAGGCATTTTCTAATGATGTCAAAAACTGAAAAACGTCAAAAATGGAGATACGAGGTTTTGGCCCGACAACATATACTGTATGTTCCCACATATATATGGTATTCATCCATCAACAGTGGTGTGTGTGTGTGTGTGTGTGTGTGTGTGTGTATATATATATATATAAACTTTACAGGGGAGGGAATGAAACCAGAGTTTTTTCCAAGTAATTTTGAGCTGCTTCTTTCAGTCGATTCATCAGGACATTTACACACAATATGAAGGACAACAGGCCTTTTCAAATGATGTCAAAAACTATTTATACAGTCAATAGTTTGGGTGTATATATATATATATAAACTACTTACAAACACAGAATCACATATCAAAGTTACATAGTTTCTGCTTGTTTCAATGAGCTACAAGCATTTCATATCGACCTATAACACGTTTTTATTATCGTCAGGGTTGAATAAAGCCGAGCAATATTTGCGCCATTTCGCTTTGGCTCTGAAAGCGATCTGGTTTTAGGCTCAGCAAAGCTAAAGCAAAGCTGCTTCAGGTGCTCATTGCCTCAGCTAAAGCTCCTCCACCCACAGCAATAAAGCTCTCTTCATATTTTCATTTCAGTAAAAGCCTCCTGTTTCCTGTAAACGCCCGAGCCAAACTCTTGATCGGCCAAATGCTGCTCTCTGTAACGTACACAGTGTCGCTGTAATCATCATTACATGTTGCCGTCCTGGCTGTTGCCCCCGACTCGGGCTTTGTATGTGTGTGTGTGTTTACCGAGTGCTGCTGCATAAGCGCTGATCAGAAGTAATTTATTAAATTTGCCATCAAAGCCGCCACTTATCCGCAGTGGAATTTTTTTTCAGGCCACTGGACGTTTGCTGGAGCGCTATCATGCAATTCATCCTTAATGAGTGTGGATTAAAGAGGATGATCCGAGCTTTGCCGAGCCTGCTCCGGGCCTCCGGAGGTCAAAGACAGCTCGGAATTCCATGCCGCCAAATCTCGTCCCGGTAGATAATAGTAATAATAAATAAAATGATTTTTCTCTCCCTGACCCACAGTGATGTCAACTGTATCCTCCCCTTCTCCTGCGAGGATAAACAGTGATTATATGCTTCATGAGTGCTTATTTAGTAGAGGTGGGAATCACTGCCAGCCCACCCACCTATGATATTATCACAATACTCGATTCTCAATACAATTATATTGTGATTTTATTGGTTTGTGATACATACAGAGCAATGAACATATTCTCGAGTTCAGTAAAGGTTAGATCTACGTAGTTCTACCTGCTAACTAGGTCCACCCTCTACACCTGATGTGACCAAGCTTAAAGGGTGAAGCTTGTGCTTCTTCTGATATACAAGAAGCTCCACCAAAAACTGCAGAACGTCATCGGACTGCGAATTCTGTTACATCAGCTAACAGACTCGTGAGTTGGCTAGTGTCATGCTGGGTTGGGGGTGGGGGTGGGTGGGGACGGGGGGTTGTGGAGGACCATTCTACCCACCCACAGATGATATGATCTATTCGACACCAAGGCTGCGTTCACACAGCAGGTAAAAGTGGCCCAAATCCGAAAATCCGATCTTTTTCCTCATATGTGCCACAGATGTGTGTCTAAGTGTCAGTGTGAACAGATGAACCGCACTGAATCGGACATTTTCAATTCCGATTTGAGGCGCTTTCATACGCGGCACTGAAATCTGATCCGTATCCGATCTACGGCAGTGCGACTCAGTCTGAGCAACCGAATCGGAATTCATGCCCCTTTTACGTCAGTCCAACTCGACATTCATCAGAACCTCAAGCTGCTGAGACTCATAAATATTCAGGCTGATGTTTCTGCACCAAAAAATTAGAAGAGACCCATCGCAGTCGCTCCGAGTTTGAAGAGGTTTCAAAGGAAACAGCCGAACGCGTCCAGAGGAGCCCGAGGCTGAATCCTCAGAGAACAGTTTAAAGCATCCGAGGACACGAACAAAAGAAGTGGCCGTGCTCGATTAACGCGGCCTTTTTACAGTGAACTCGAACACACTGCGGGTGATGAGCCCAGCTGTCAACCACTGGAACTTCATAATCGCTCCGGTGATGCTGGCGAAGACGAAAGCGGGAGCGACTAGTGTTCACTAGTCTTCATGATCGTTTACCTCTGGACGAGCCAAGTGAAGCTCTGCTCTTTTGAGCTTGTGGGTCGGTTTGGGAGCTGATCTGTTCAGACTGATGTCGCATACAGATCACATTTAAAAGACGATGTGAACAGCCAAACTATACAAATCAGATCTGGTGAGAAAATCAGATTCGGGCCACTTTTACCTGCTGTGTAAACGCAGCCCAAGGGACTTTACATCTCTATAACAGGTTAACAGGCTCCTCGTTGTGGGCTGGAGGTTAGGGAGCTGGCCCTGTGACCGGAAGGTTGCCGGTTCGATCCTCAGGGCTGACAGTTCATGACTGAGGTATCCTTGAGCAAGACACCTAACCCCCAACTGCTCCCGGGCGCCGTGGATAGGGCTGCCCACCGCTCCGGGCAAGTGTGCTCACTGCCCCCTAGTGTGTGTGTTCACTAGTGTGTATGTGGTGTTTCACTTCATGGATGGGTTAAATGCAGAGGTGGAATTTCCCCGTTTGTGGGATCAAAAAAGTATCACTTAACTTAATAATACTCAGTTTGTAGTACTTATCGAAAAACTGCAATATACAAACTATATTAAAAAAAATATGTAAAAATATGTTACATGCTTTTGTTGGGTCAGTGTGTTTAAGCTGGAGCTCTATAGTATTAAACTATATGTGAAAGTGAATGTACACCACAGTTAGCTTGGCTCTAAAACGACAAATCCCATAGAGACTGATTCCCAAAGGTGGCTGATATGAGCTTTAGCATAGCAGTGCTAATCTGATGCTTACACAGAAAAATTTCGATCAAAGTCAAATTTGAATCAAATCCTGCTACATAATAACATGCAGGGGGAAAAAAGCTCAGGTGGTGCCAGGCTAGCTAGCATGTGATTAACATGACCTGGGTTAACGTTAAATAAGTTCAGCGCTAGTGAAGTACGAACTTGCGGCATTTACTCAGTGAGCCCTTTAAATATTTAAATAATAAAAGAGAAAAACAAAATAAAGCTGCTGTGATGATGGCGCTCTCTTGCTGCCCCTGCTGGCTAGTTTTAGCTGGTGTTCCTGGACCTTTTAATGCGGTATTGTCTCAGTAACATTACAGCAGTCAAACGAAAGGGTGTTTATCACAATGTAACCTGCCGAGACGTTTTCCCAGGGTTCGACATGGGATGCTGTCACACTCACTTAAATACAGCACATTTTTGTAAAAATACAGAAATTCTGCTAACACATTATTTATTTTATTTTATTTTATTTTTTGCTAGTCCGCTGTAGATCCTTTGTAGATGCTTATCTATCATTCATCTAAATGGTTATTATTCTATTAAACCATGAGCCTACACCTGCTCCTAAACCTAATCCTTACTCTACTGGCATTAAAAATCAACTGGCGCTAGAAAGTCTGTTAATAATTTAGGTATTTGTAGATCATCTATAGTGGACGAGCAACATAAAGTGTGCCCAGAATGCTTTATAGTGAAACACTGAGCCAGCGTTCATGCATCAGTATGAATTTTTTAAAGCCAAATGATCTCAAAATGATCATTTTTATGTAGCAGCTCCTTCCTGGCAACGTGAAGAGAGTCAGTAGCGGGCCTGCTCGCCAGCACAGGAGCCTATGCTGTACTGTTTTGCTTGACGTCTCTAGAGAAGACCCGCAGATTTATAGCGAGACGTAAAGATGTAACGGTGATATCTTAGCCATCTGCAGAGAAATATGACACGTGATCAGCGAGCGGTGTTACAGCCCGGCCCGCGCTGTAGAAAGCCCTCCAGAGGGGGGCCGGGCCAAGAAGGATGAAGAACGAGCTTGGCTCTGTGAATAGCCATAAACGAGCGCGTGTGAATGATTTATCGTAATTAATCCTCCGTGTCCAGTCCCCCGGCCGGGACACATCTGTGGCTGTGTGCTGTTTCCAGTGATGCAATGTCACTGAAGGGCAATGGGATTTTCCACAGATCTCTTTATTACATCTATTCGAGTGAGATGTTATCCTCAGTATCTGATACTGTAGCCCCACTAGCGTGTTGAAGTGGCTTATTGTTTAGCCTATTCCTGTTATTTCAATACTTTTAGTAAAGTTGCTTCTAACTGAAGGCCCCAAACAGCACTCTAGCTTGACCCAAAGCCACTGGCACCGCTCCTATCCAGTTGGCAGTGCCCGCAGTAATTATTATTCAGCCTTTGCTGAGAGCTAGCGCTAATATAATGGCCACTGTTGCACTTATCTGCACCAAACAGTGCCGCTAATGAAGCTCAGAGTCAGAGTGGCTGGAGCTGGAGGCCTTTTGTCGGAGGCGAAAAGGGGCATTGTGGGTAGACAGCTGTGGAGAACAATGTGGACGCTGAATCAGTCGAACGAGTCCGCTGTGTGCGCTGTCTGGAGGGACGTGGAGGTTTTTGGCTGCCGAGCTCCATGCTGATTGGTTCCCTGCGGTTTTAGTATTTTGGCATCCTCCTTTGAGACAAGATAGAAACTCCCACCGATGTTTTCCGCTAAACGGCTGAGTGAAACCGTAGCGCTGTAAGTGCCAGTGATCGTGCACATGTTGCTGGAAATCAACTTAGCGTGATGCTGTATGTAAAACGCAGTCATGTTTCTGCACATCCGTCTTGATCAGTGCCGTGCCACGCGCCCCCCGAGGGCTTGGCTTGTGACTCCGGCCGTATCCTGGCCTCCAAGTGCCGCTGCCATGCATTTACTGTGGATTTGCTTTCACATCCATTTCTACACGCCATCCTATTAGCTAGTGTGTCTCAACGCAACAAGGATGCAATGCAAAGTCTTCGTGCAGAACATGTGAATGGCTGCTGTATTGGATAATTTAATAAGCCTAGAGTTAATATCACTGTTTTGCTGTACAGTGTAAATGCAATTAGATGATTACTGATTCATTTGTTACATAACAACAGAAATATGTACTTTCCACTGAATCTCTCTACTTGTTTCTGTAAACTACAGGCCCCAGTTTAAGGCTTATTTTGCATTAACTGCATGGACTTCAATGCAACCTAGTTATTCTCAGGTTATAGAAGTGTAACAAAAGTTTGGAACCTGGTTAGAGGTCTGCTCCCTGACCCAAGCTCAACAAGGACTGAATAATTATTTAAGGTCAAAATCAGGCTTGGGTCAGCTTGGGTTTTTACTATAATAAGGCAATAAGCCATATGAGAGTGAGGGTAACGGTGATCTTATCACGGTTAGGGGTGTTATTAGGCATGACACAAAGTAAAACCCCCTTACCTGTGATAAAGTCACTGTAATGCATGGCCTCAAGTGACTCAGTGCCTTTATAAAAAGGCAGACAACGCAAAATATGATACACTTTTTGCCCACTTTTTAAATAAATAGTTGAAATAATTTGGGGGGGGGCACCCTGGACAGGTCGCCAGCAGTTAATGGACTAAGCAGTTGATGATGATGACGATGATGATGATTGAAGTAATTATTCCTAATAATTCAGATGATTATTCTGCCAAGGAATATAGTTTTATTAGAGTGTCTTATTGTTACCAAGCAGCTGTGGACTACTGAAAGAGGATCGTTCACTTTCAGCATCTATACTGCAGTCATTTAATGAACTTATAAAATTATGCTATATAACAAAAATTATACAACAGTTCGTTCTGGCCACGCAGCCTGATTGGTTGAGAAGTGTTATGACTGTGCTGTTATTTCACCATAACATCACTGGTTTTTCACAAACACTGTATCACTCTGCTGAGACGCTGTTGCTAAGCAACGACTTTGACAGCTGTAGGAGACGCCCCAACAATTTTTAATTTTTTACCACAAACAGAAAACGGACACTGTTAAGATCACATTTGACCGACAGCTGATTTGGTCCGACTCTGAAGATGAGACGACACTAAATTCCCAAACTGTCGTCACCACTGAGCAGCTTTTCAGTCGGCAGCTGTGACAGAAGAACCGCTGAACAACCTGGAATCAGCCAGAAATGAACCCAACACCATTCGCCAGACATGTCTGATCTTCAGAGTCGGACCAAATCAGACTGAGCCATAAAACTGACCCAATAAAAAACAAAAAGCTGCTCAGTGGAGACGACAGTTTGGGAATTTAGTGTAAGGAGCTGGAGAACGAACTGCCGGCTGAACAGCGAGTGGGTGGAGCTCGTTACTCTGACGCAGCAACAAGCTGCTCGTTAAGGAGCTGTAATTAGGAGGAAGGAACTGAACATTAAAACATATTAAACGCCGCATTCACAAGAGACACTCCAGGAGTGAGTTATCACCAATAACATCACGGCTGTGATGATCTACAGAGACCAAGTGACAGCTGTCATGTTATCACATCTATGTGATTTCCAAGCTTATTAGCACTAAGCTAGCTGTGTCATACATCCCCACCTCCCACCCCTCCTTGGAGCTAAATCTTAAATGGCTTTCTGCTCCCTGCATAGTGCGCTACATACTGGCTCCTGCACCCAAACAGTGCACAACATGTCTAATAAACAGTCATTTGTGAGTCAGTCAGATTCCATACTGGACAAATAGTGACCTGTTATAAAAGCTGGGATTTCATAACTTACATAGCACATTATAAAGGAAGGAGAGAGATGTGATTCAGTCTGAAGGTCCAGAAGTGATTTATTGACCCTCTCTAGACAGTGGAAAGCTGCCAGATGACAAGGTCTCATATCTGGCAGCTACATTAGAAGAGATTTGGAGAGATCTTGTGTTCCATCACTGCGACTCAGGCATGTGTTTTAATTGCTTTTCGTCTGAGTCGTGTGGCTGTGCTGCGAAGGCAGAGAGGAAAGCCGGGTTACAGGTGTTAATTATGAGTGTGAGCACTCCGACACTGCGGTCAGAGTCATTATAGAGGAGCTAAAGTACGACGGACGATTTACCGTTCAATCAAAACTGGAATAAATTACAATTTAGCTGAGTATTTATGAGTCAGAACCCTTTCTCCGGTCCAACGTGTGTCCCTTCACAGTAGAAGGTCTTTCTGAGCGTCAGTTCATCACAAACCCACCATCTCCCGATTTACCATGCCCCATGATGCTTCGCCATCTGTCGCTCCGGTGACCACTTTCCATGCCAGTATGTTCAGAGCTGTGAGAAAAACAGCCACGGTTGGTCTCTTGTGTGTTGGGGGGATGGAAGCCCATGCTCCACCCATGTTATATAATCACAATGCTAACATGCTAACAGCTGATAGAGGCCAAGTACCTGTGTTCCTGTAATCTGCTCGCCCTTTACCGTCCACACTGACTGATCTCCGTTACGGTTCACTGTACTGATTAGTGTCCTCTTAGTGGCCGGTGAAAAGAAATCGACATTTTAAATGTATAAAACCATATTAAAGCCATGGCAAGATAGAACTGACGGCTTTCTACAAAAAAAAATCACTTAAAACAAAAAAAAATTACTAAATTATATTTGATCATAATCAAAAAATTGCATAATTTGACTGAGAGACCTTCAAAACAAGTGTAAATTGCAAGTTATGGCTTTTTATAAAAGAGGTATGCTTTATTTTATACAGATAGATAGATAGATAGATAGATAGATAGATAGATAGATAGAAATCTGGTGTCTATCACAATATGTATACCATAGTACATACCAAAATGGTCAGAATTTTTTATAATTTTATTTTATAATTTTATTTTATTATAATTTTTTTTTACTGTTTTTTTTTTTTTGGTGGAATTGAACATATAAAAAATACATATAACATGGCCTGTGCAAAAGTTATGGCCCATTTAACAATTTATTCATTTATTTTTTTCAATATGTTAAATCTCTGCAAATTTAACAGAAATTGTGCACAATTTCTCAGTAAAAGATTCATTTTAGCTTCCCTGTTCACTTTTTTTCACTGTGAAAATCAACAAAACGTCATTTTAACACAGTTTTCAAACTTTTGCCATTGACTGTCTGTGTGTATCTACCTGTGCTTTTTAATCAGTGCTAGACGCAAAGTCAGGGAATCAGCGGCGAGGCCCTGTGTGTTAGCATTAGCTCGGATTAGATTAGCACTAGCGCTCTGCCAGATTAGCGAGGCGTCTGACAGAGGGAGCAGCTCGGGTCGAGGGAGTGGCAGCACAGCGGCGTGTGAGCGGAGGATAAATGCTGTGTGTTAAACAAATTCCCACTCGTCTTGGCTCGCAAGGACGCGCTGCAGCCCACCCTCCGTGCCCCATGGCCTTCTGGGATTTCTCCCAGTCCTTTGTCGTTGTGATTGGCCAGGCTCAAATCAAAGTGCCCTGCCAGGAGGAGGAATCATGTCCGCCTGCTGGGCTGGTTGTCGTGGAAACTGTGCCCCCAGAGGTTTCTGGGGCCTGTACAGGCTGTGAGAGAGAGAGAGAGAGAGAGAGAGAGAGAGAGAGAGAGAGAGAGAGAGAGAGAGAGAGAGATGGGGTGAGAGATAAATGAAGAGAGGGAAAAATGCTTTCACCGGAGCAGCTGCTGACAGTGCAACAGGGGCACAAAGCTCAGAGATAGCAGAGCGAGGGAGCCCGACATTTCCATTCTCCTCTACTATCAACAAGTGCTCTCACGTGAACAAACAGACAAAAGTACAGTAAATCATTTTTATGTCTGTGTTGTTTTCTACACTCACTGGCCACTTTATTTGTTCAGTTGCTTGTTAACACAAATAGCTAATCAGCCAATCACACGGCCACAACTCAATGCATTTAGGCGTGTAGAGGTGGTCAAGACAACTTGCTGAAGTGCAGACCGAGCATCAGAACGGGGAAGAAAGGGGATTTAAGGGACTTTGAACATGGCGTGGCTGTTGGTGACCACAGTGTACCCATCTTCTGATGGCTACTTCCAGCAGTATAATGCACCATGTCCCAAAGCTCATATCATCTCAAACTGGTTTCTTGAACATGACAATGAGTTCACTGCACTCCAATGGCCTCCGCAGTCACCAGATCTCAATCCAATAGGACCTTTGGGATGTGGTGGAACGGGAGATTCGCATCATAGATGTGCAGCCGACAAATCTGCAGTGACTGCATGATGCTATCATGTCAATATGGACCAAAATCTCTGAGAAATGATTCCAACACCTTGTTGAAAGTGTGCCATGAAGAATTAAAGCAGTTCTGAAGGCAAAAGGGGGTCCAACTTTTACTAGGTGGCCGGTGAGTGTATATACATTTCTGACTAATATATTACATTTAAAGGGAAAAGACAGCATCACTTAGAGTGGTTTGATGTGAAACGACTCATAGAGAAACTTAGATGTCTTTACAGTGGTGGTGATAGGAACCAGGGGTCGCCATGACTACAACACAAATACAGCCGCTTTATTTACTATCCAAAACCACCAGTGAGCCTAGACATTGTGAGTTTTATATGCAATGTGTGATGGAGCTCTGATGTCAGCTTAACTAGGACTCTGTTATCCCTCTGTGTTGAGCTGCTAGTGAGCAATGATGGCTGAAGTGGGGGGGGGGCCCTGCTTTAAAACACCTCGCACGTCTCCACAGACGGCCATGCTGAGATAAAACAGACAGCGAAACTGCAGCTTTCGACAATGAAAATAGCTTTTGAACACAATAAAAACTTTAATTGCTAAATGTTGACTAGCTTCCTAGTTTACGAAGACAAAAATGTTTACTTTTTTACTTTCCATTTTGCTAATCATACATATTTCCTTTGAAGATTTGTAGATTTGAGCAGGGTTTAATACAGATTTGGACTCTCGTGTTCTCCAGCAATCAGCGCTCCAGTTCCCCTACTTGGTCACTCTAGGGCTCAATCACTCTGAAGTTTCAACACTGGAGGACACACTTCATTTGCCAGTCCTTTTCATTACAGTTTCTCTTTCATTCTCCTCTCCGCTCAAGGTGCAGCCCAATTGAGGCGCTTCAAGAAAAAGAAGAAGAGGGAGAAGAAGGAGCAGAAGCAGAAGTCGATAAAATTAGAGCCAGAGAATGAAGCTAAACAGCCTTTGAAGACAACACAGAGGTAAGAGCTGTAAACTTAAAGCGTTGTGATCTACATTCATGAACAGAGTCAAAGGTCAGTGTTGAATGCTGTGCTGTATCTCAGCGCTGCCCACCCGAAAGCCTGGGGCCTCCGACTCTGCATATTTCTCTAATTGAACACACCTGATTCAACTGATGGGCGTATTACTGAGGCTTTAGCCTTTAAAATACAGACCTCGAGTCGCTAGTGGCCGATGGCTTCCTTTTCTTCCCTGTACCTTGCCTTCAGATACATAACAATACATATTTTATTTTGTGTAGAATTTCATTAAAATAATTTTGGACTATTTTACACTCTGCTGGAAGTGTGGGCAACAATTTGTATTAAAAGCTATAGGAGATGGATTATCGTTACCTAGGGATTATCAGCAATATCCATTTTAATCCGGTATGAATCAGCAGCGTGTAGTTTTACAGTCTGACGGTAATAATTGTGGAGTGATTTTAATCCAGTATGAATCTGCAGTGTGTGTAGTTTTACAGTCTGATGGTAATAATTGTGGAGTGATTTTAATCCAGTATGAATCTGCAGTGTGTAGTTTTACAGTCTGACGGTAATAATTGTGGAGTGATTTTAATCCAGTATGAATCTGCAGCGTGTGTAGTTTTACAGTCTGATGGTAATAATTGTGGAGTGATTTTAATCCAGTATGAATCTGCAGTGTGTAGTTTTACAGTCTGACTGTAATAATTGTGGAGCGATTTTAATCCAGTATGAATCTGCAGTGTGTAGTTTTACAGTCTGACTGTAATAATTGTGGAGCGATTTTAATCCAGTATGAATCTGCAGTGTGTAGTTTTACAGTCTGACGGTAATAATTGTGGAGTTATTTTAATCCAGTATGAATCTGCAGCGTGTGTAGTTTTACAGTCTGATGGTAATAATTGTGGAGTGATTTTAATCCAGTATGAATCTGCAGTGTGTAGTTTTACAGTCTGAGTGTAATAATTGTGGAGTGATTTTAATCCAGTATGAATCTGCAGTGTGTAGTTTTACAGTCTGATGGTAATAATTGTGGAGTGATTTTAATCCAGTATGAATCTGCAGTGTGTAGTTTTACAGTCTGACTGTAATAATTGTGGAGTGATTTTAATCCAGTATGAATCTGCAGTGTGTGTAGTTTTACAGTCTGACTGTAATAATTATGGAGTGATTTTAATCCAGTATGAATCTGCAGTGTGTGTAGTTTTACAGTCTGACTGTAATAATTGTGGAGTGATTTTAATCCAGTATGAATCTGCAGTGTGTGTAGTTTTACAGTCTGACTGTAATAATTATGGAGTGATTTTAATCCAGTATGAATCTGCAGTGTGTGTAGTTTTACAGTCTGACGGTAATAATTGTGGAGTGATTTTAATCCAGTATGAATCTGCAGCGTGTAGTTTTACAGTCTGATGGTAATAATTGTGGAGTGATTTTAATCCAGTATGAATCTGCAGTGTGTGTAGTTTTACAGTCTGACGGTAATAATTGTGGAGTGATTTTAATCCAGTATGAATCTGCAGTGTGTGTAGTTTTACAGTCTGATGGTAATAATTGTGGAGTGATTTTAATCCAGTATGAATCTGCAACGTGTGTAGTTTTACAGTCTGACTGTAATAATTGTGGAGTGATTTTAATCCAGTATGAATCTGCAGTGTGTGTAGTTTTACAGTCTGACTGTAATAATTGTGGAGTGATTTTAATCCAGTATGAATCTGCAGTGTGTGTAGTTTTACAGTCTGACTGTAATAATTGTAGAGTGATTTTAATCCAGTATGAATCTGCAGCGTGTGTAGTTTTACAGTCTGACTGTAATAATTGTGGAGTGATTTTAATCCAGTATGAATCTGCAGTGTGTAGTTTTACAGTCTGACTGTAATAATTGTGGAGTGATTTTAATCCAGTATGAATCTGCAGTGTGTAGTTTTACAGTCTGACTGTAATAATTGTGGAGTGATTTTAATCCAGTATGAATCTGTAGCGTGTGTAGTTTTACAGTCTGACTGTAATAATTGTGGAGTGATTTTAATCCAGTATGAATCTGTAGCGTGTGTAGTTTTACAGTCTGACAGTAATAATTGTGAAATAAATGGTCTTTAAATTCCATACATTTCATTGAGTCACCCCAGCAGGTGAAGCTAATCCAGCTCCAATAGATGTAAATATAAGATCCAGGTGACTTGGAAAACCATGGTACATTTAAAGGTTAATAAGCTGAGTTATGTAATGCAAGGGAAGACACATAATCGTCCAGAGCATCAACAACGTTATGACTGGAACCCACTTATATACATACAACAGTTTCTTTACCTGAATAACTGATGCTACACCTGCCACTTCCATGAGGACTGATGCAGAATTGTGTTATTGTCTTTGCTGCCACTTGGTTACTGTCTGTACTGTTCTTTCAAAGTCAGAAAATGACAGGCCTGTTCAGAGTGTGCCACCCAGGTAACGTTCTCACCCTGCCCAGCCATGCAGATTGACATGTGTGCTGAGCTGAAAACAAAGCCCTCTCTCCGCTGTCTGAGTCCATCAGTGTGGCATTACAAACCTGGAGGGCCTCTTCCACACTGGATATGGCTTTAAAGAAGCTGGATACATATACTTTAGCATTTTTAGGGTATTCTCTATTAAGGGTTGCACAGACTGTTTGACTGGTCAACTAGTGCCTGGCAATGACGATCTAAGCTTGATGTCAAGCAGCCATCAATCATGTGATTATGACTAACATCATGGACACCTCAGAGTAGATAACAGGTGAGGAGCCTTGTTGTTTGGGGTCCATATCTTGGGGAACTCGTTAGAAAGGTCACATCACGCTTTACTGATCTGTCATGTTTGGCATTGTTCTAACGTTTCTCCTCTGATCTACAGTGCTTTATCTCTGTTGTTAGCTCTGGTTTCCCAAAGACTACAATTAAAATTCATGTGTCGTTGGAGAGGGAGCATAATGCCCCGTAATCCAGTGGAGTGACTGGCTCATGCAAGTCATGCATCCCATGATCTCTATCTGTCACATCTGTAGCTTTTAGTCAATTACCATGGACTAGAATTTGGATGTGGCTTAGAAAACTTGTTGAGTTGAATGACATTTATAGTAATAATGTTAATGCGTATCATTCAGTCTTTCAGGGATGGAACTAGTTTTCCAGAGGGAAGAATTTGTGGTAATTCAGTACCACTGCAGTGGTGTTGGTGGCGTTTTCACAGACTCATCACCATAAATACCAAAAAAATCTCATGCTGTGTCTACATGTTGATGGTAGATGATCAACGGCAAACTGGATTTTCACTGTTTTCAGTGGAGCCCCAATGGAAAATTGGCCAACGGCAAACTGAACCCCTTGAAAGACCGTTACCCTGACTGCATAGGTAAGTGGAACGTTCCGTGAAGAGTTTTCCCAACATTTGCCTTCAGGCAATTTTCCGTTGGGGCTCCTTTGAAAACAATGAAGTTTGCTGTCAACCATCTACTGGGAACAGGTGCAGCTGCTCATATTTGAAGTCCAGACACACCCGTTCATGTACATGAAAACCCAAAAACACCCTATTAGACACATTAGTATATATTTAAAAGACCTTTAGGATAAAGAGGCTAACACCATCACCACGCTCAAGAACGGAAAAGGCAGTAATGCTATCACCCTGCCAGTTTTCCAGCTGTGTGCCGTCACCAATTCTGCTATGAGCCACGTAACAATGGTTTTTCGATGCCAAATGGCCACAGTGAAGTAAAAGTAACCGGAACTTATTTTCTTCCACGTTTTTAAATGTTTATTAATGGAATTCAGCAGCTTGCTAATAGCTTCCATTATACGCAAGAATTCAAGTATTCTTTTCTAAGCCTAGCTCTAAATTACTGTCCGTGGTATTGAATGCTACAATACAGATGTGACAGATAGAGATTACATTAAAAAAAGGCTAGCATATTACTTAATGGTTACAAAGCCAACACCAATGCAAGCATCACTATAGCACCTGCAGTTATGAGTGACTGTTTGACTGGGCTGTTTTGTTGCTGTTACTGTTGTTGTTATTGGGGATAAGAGGGTATATGAGCATGTGGTTTTGTTGGGGGGGGCGCAGTCAGTCAGATGCGAGGCCTGTTTACACACACACGGCCTTCTCCAGCTCAGCCTTCAGGGACGAGTCACCAGCTGTAACTACACTGACCATATTGAGGGAGATAATACTCCGTCTGACCCGCCTCATTTAACCCCACCAGCCACGGGCTCAGTGCAGCCACATCTGGATGTAGTGTACTGTAAGTGTGTGGAGGAAGTTTCAGGGCACTAATGCATGTGTGTGCAAGAGATAGAAGCTGATAACAGAAGAACTGCAAGCTGTGGCACAGAGAAAAGAGCCCAGGGGGCTTGTCCTTCAAACTGTACAAGTGCCTTCTAAAAATTGTTTAATATGGATCTTCCACTCAGGTTCCACAAGCTTTGGTGCTGATGGTTGCCCCCTCTGGTGCAGTACTGTGGCCACCTGGGGAGATTCGTCTTAGGCCCCATTTCAGAACTTTTAAAACATACATTGACAAAAAGTTTACTTGTCTAAACTTAAATATAAAATATGAATACGTACCGTTTTTTTTACAGTGTACACACACAGTGACCTCTCTGGTGGAAATGTGTAACTGCATGCAGAGCAGCATTTTGTGCTTCAGACCCCTTCCCCGATAGGATGAATCTGATGATTGTAAGCATATTGAAAGAGAATTCAAAGAGAACTTAGTCAAAACTAAGTTAGTCATCTCTTCATTAGTATAATGTTTATTTAGCAGGGAGCACATTCGCCCACAGCAGGTTAGCCTCAGCTAAGCTAACTGACTAGCCAAACAAATGTTTAGCATAAAAAAAGCATACGCTTCTATCATAATTTACATAAAACTTGCAATTAATTGCTTTGTCTGTCTACTGCAGTGCAGTGCCTCTGTTTTATTTGCTGTTAGCTGTGTAGCCTTTAGCATGCTATCTAGCAAGACAGCAGAGGAAAGTGATGAAGTATCAGTCATGTGTAACTGACAGAGTCGTTTGCAGCCTAATGCAGATTGAATATTATAGTTGTGAAACTCTAAGCCTTTAACAGTAGTTTGCTGCTTTGGTTTTAACAGCTTCGTCCACCATTATTCTCAGGTTTGTCCATGGCGATTGACCGTATGCTTCAGCTGCAGCAAATAGAGATTAAGTTGGCGTGTTCCTTTAAAGGCTTGTCAGTGTTCACCTCGCTGAGCTAAAGCACTACCTCCAGTTATGTGGAATAAGTAGGAGTCAGTGCAGCATTACACGATGCCTTTCGCCCGCTCAGCCTGCAATTACAGCAAGCTCTATTAATCTTTACGGCCTGAACTGGAAGCATTGTGTTACGTTGGGACGTCTAAGCACTGGGCTGCAGGCTGGCGTGCCTGTCAGGCTGCTTAATGTGGCCTGTAGACCCCCTCTGAGCCGGGGGCTGCGCCCTCTGCTGAGCGTGCACACTTTCCCCTCCGTCTGTAACACAGTTCATAAAGAAACAGCAATAAATTACTATTTTCAATTATCAACGCTCCAGTTATTTACGGCAGTATTTAAAGGAATGTAAATGAAGCTTTGCGTGTCTGGAGGTGATGAATTTTTATTGTGCCCGCGTATATTATTTCATGGTATTTGGGAATCAAAGGCGTATTGCTTTTTAGATGTACCAGTAATGGGTGGCTGACTAAGTGGTGTGTCGCATGGTTAAAGAGGATCATATTTTATTTGTGATAATATTTATAATCGCTCTCACAAGCCGGAGTTGGAGTTTATGTGTGTGTTTGTTTGTTTATGCACCGTCAGAAGAGAAAAGTCTGTACTTTGCAAACCTACAGGACTGACTAACATATCATTATCACATCCCTGCTGTCGGAACAAAACCTTGAATCTCCTTTTTTTTCAGCCTATTGTCCTTTACATTGTGTGTACCTTTTATGAATAATGGACCAAAAGAAACAGCCAAAAATGATGTGTAACACATTCTGGTTCCATTGACTTACATTAAAAGCAAAGTAGGGTTTTTCCTTCTGCTGTAAAATGACCATTTTGGAGATACAAGGTTTTGTTCCGACAACTGCGAAATATAAGTACTTCCATATATGTATAATGCATAAGGAACATATTATTATAAATATAAATACTTAATCACTGTTGTCGGAAGAAAACCTTATATCTCCAAAATGGTCACTTTACAGGAGAACGAAAAACCTACTTTACTTTTAATGTAAGTAAATGGAACCAGAATTTTTTCCAAGTCATTATAAGTTATTTCTTTTAGTCCATTCATCATGAAATTTACGGGAAATGTAATGTGTAACATGTATTTTCAAATTATGTAACAAAAACTGAAAAAAAAATTGATTTTCTTCCAACAACAGAGATATGTAAAATGTATATTGGGCATATTATTATTATTATTATTATTGTTATATATTTCAGTTTTTGATGTAATTTGGAAATGCCTGTTGGCCTTTACATTGTGTGTAAACTTCACGATGAATGGGCCTAAAGAAATTGCCTGAAATTACTTGGACAACAAGGTTCCTTTGACTTGCATTAAAAGTAAAGTATGTGTTTTCCTTCTCCTGTAAAGTGACCATTTTGGAGATACAAGGTTTTGTTCCAACAACAGAGATATGTAAAATGTATATTGGGCATATTATTATTATTATTATTATTATTGTTATATATTGCTATATATTTCAGTTTTGGATGTAATTTGGAAATGCCTGTTGGCCTTTACATTGTGTGTAATCTCCTTCTCCTGTAAAGTGACCATTTTGGAGATACAAGGTTTTGTTCCAACAACAGCGATATACAATACAAACGGGGGCATTTTATTATTACATGTAGGTATTTACACATACATAATATATATGAGACATTACGACATGTAGGTGCTGTACAGGTAGAGGTTTATACTTTTTTCTGTTTACATATTATGAACTACAGAACATGAATGAAAAAGTACGTGAAACGGGTATGGAATAAGAATAGATGAGAGACGGGGGGTTTTGGGGGTGAGAAATGTAATTTGTGCTGCAGTATTTATGAGTCTGGCGTGAGAGTTTGACAGACAGAAATCAATGGCAGTAATAAGTGCAGTTTTGGAGATGCTCTGAGCTCTATTAATAAACTGGAGCGAGGCGGCCCGGGGCTTGCTGTAATTCGGCAGAGCCAGGGGTAAAGCAGGGGGTTTGGGGAGGGGGTAGATTCGGTCTGCCAGGCCGTGTTAGAGCCGGCTGAGGGCACACTGCAGCGTGAGCGATTCCTTTTCTCTCTGAGCCAGCACCACAGCACAGCCACCAATGCCCTGTTTGATTTGTCTCCTATTGTGTAAGCACTGAGGCTTTGCTGTAGACACACACTCGTTTGGGGGAGAGGTATGTGTGTGTGTGTGTGTGTGTGTGTGTGTGTGTGTGTGTGTGTGTGTGTGTGTGTGTGTGTGCGTGCCTCTCTTGATATTCAAACAAGGGAATGATAGAGTGAAAGAGAGAGAGAGAGAGATGGAGAGAGAGTGTGCATACAGGGTGAGCACGCTTGAGTCTGTGAACTATGTTGTTCTTTGAAACTGTTCTTCAGATTGATGTAGATATGGTGCTATATAGAACCTATTTGAAAAGGGTTCTGTATAGCACCAAAAGGGGTTCATCTATTATATCAAACCCGACATATCAACAATAGCAGAACCATTTTTAGTGCTATATAGAATGCTTTTTAACCCGTGGTGTTGATGTGTTTGTGTCCAGCATAGGGTTCTCCTTTAGCAGCTGTAGCCAGTCAGCAGCCTGTCCATCTTGTCCACCCTCACACACACACACACACACACACACACACTAACAGCAGGCCATGTAGGAGGAGAACAGAGTGAAGGGACACAGCACCTCCACGACTGTGTAAGAAACTGTGTTTATTCAGAACAAAGAACCAGACGGACTTAGAGGAGAAGCTGCAGGCAGTGTCTACATGGCGTCTACATGGGCATGTAGTTTCACAGGAGAAAATGAGAACAATGATCAAAATGATTGATCCTGAAGTGGAACTCAATCGGTCGCTCTGCATCTTCGTCATCGCTGGTACAGCAACCGAGGCTCCAACGTTATGACGGCCCCCTGTTAGCTCGGAAGCTGTCCTTGGAAAATCATCAAGTTTAAAAAAATCAAGTTTTTTTTTTATAACTTTACAACTTCATTATTAGTGAAATATTACGACTTTATTACGAAAATATTACGAGTTGTGTAGTGTGCTTTAGCTATTCAAACCATATCAGATATTTTTTATTGAAGTGAAATATTATTTGCTTAACGTGTGGATACTTTAAAAAAAATTGAATTAAAAATAGTTAAATAGTTTGAAAAGTAGTTAAACTGACCGTTACTAATGTGGACGGTGTTGAAACTGTTCATACCAGGAATGTCTGGAATATTTTGTCGGCAGAATGTTGGAATAATTTAAAAAAGCGAATAGTTGAATAGCAAGAATGGCTAAATGTCCATCCCTAATGCAGGCAGAACAGAGCCTGTTTGTGATTGGGCAGGCCGTTAGCCGTTAGCCATTAGCTCCGCAGTTGTGGGCCTCTGACCCGCTGAGTAAACACACCAGGAGAAACTCGCTCTCAGTAAACCCACCAAATAAGGCCAACACACGCAGGAGCAGCCCACCACTCTCTCCACAGACACAACCCCCCTCCTCTCTCTCTCTCTCTCTCTCTCTCTCCTGCTCGCTCCTCTCTCCTTCCTGACTCCTCCTTTCTCCCTCACTCACTCTCTTTCTCTCTTCTGTTCCCTCCTCATTCTCTTCTCTCCCTCCTGTTTACCTTTCTCTCTCTCTCTCTCTCTCTCTCTCTCTCTCTCTCCTGCTCACTCAAGTCTCTCTCTCCTGCTCACTTCACTCTCTCCATCTCTCTCATTCTTTCTCCTGCTTGTTCCTCACTCTCTCTCTCTCTCTCTCTCTCTCTCTCTTCCTCCTGCTCACTTCTACCTCTCTCACCCTCTCTCTCTCTCTCCTTCTCTCTCGCTCTCTCTCAATCTTGCTTGCTCCTCCCTCTGTCCCTCTTTTCTTTTGGGCTCCCTGCTTTCTTTTTCTCCTCTCTCTCTCTCTCTCTCTCTCTCTCTCTCTCAATCCTGCTTGCTCCTCCCTCTGTCCCTCTTTTCTTTTGGGCTCCCTGCTTTCTTTTTCTCCTCTCTCTCTCTCTCTCTCTCTCTCAATCCTGCTTGCTCCTCCCTCTGTCCCTCTTTTCTTTTGGGCTCCCTGCTCTTTCTTTTTCTCCTCTCTCTCCCTCTCCCTCTCTCTCTCTCTGTCCGAATACTCCTGCTGTTCTCACAGTCAGAGAGTAGCAGGGAGTTGAGGATGGGGGAGTGTTGTGTTTTGATTTGCTTTTGTTTTATTATTTTTTAAACACACCAGTGGCTCGTTCCTCCAGCAGGAGCTTCCTCTGCTCAGTCCTGCAAACACATCCAGATTATAACCAGCTTTTTTGGCATTGACCACCCCCACCTCCACTGTCTGTAGGGAACACGGTCCCTCGCCAGAGAGAACAGAACAGAGCTCTATCTGTCAATCATATTTACCATCTTTAAGTATCTTCATGGGTGTTCTTTTACCTCAAAACTAAGGCCCTGTCCCACCCCTCACCCCTACCACTTAGCCTTTAACTCTCCATTTTGCAAGTTCATGCCTAGGGGGTAAGGTGTCCTGATTGCTGTTGAGATAGTGGGGTAGGGCGAAGTGTTAGGGCTACATGACCCTCCAAACGGAGGCTTTTCAGAGGAACCAAAGAAACCCACAAATGTGAGAATTTTCTCTGTTAAAAATCATGATAACCGTTACATTATCCTAGTTTAATGTTATTTCAATGTATTTTGGTCCTTTTCTTCATAGCAAGCTGAAAAATCACTAATAGTAAGCTGATGTCTTGGTAGCTAGTTAGCTAACTTTCCCGTTCCACCTTAAATAATCCAGCAGTTCTGACGCCTGAAGTGCCAAAATAGGCAGGGTGGCCTACAGAGCAGCGCTAGTAGCTGTTAATGAAGTGATGCTCTTTATTTGAGGATCCCGTTTCATAGAGGATTTCAACCACCACCCCTTGTAACTCAGTTCCAAGGGGCAAAGAGACACTCAAACAAGGGGGTAGGGGTAAATATAAGAAATGGGACTGGGCCTAACACTTTCATCTCATATTCTCTGGGTTTTCCGTCCAATTGTAAAGCAATCCACAGTCAAACGTGTGTCATTTGTAAGAATTCTTATATTTATCACTCTATTGCTTTAATAGTCCTATTATTTCTTTTATTCTCATTGTTCATGATTTCTTTTCATCCTTTTCTTTCTTTGATTGTTGTTGTACTTGTTATGTTGGGCTACATTATAAATGAGCATTCTTAAACGAGAGGGTTCGTAAAAGAGAGCTTTAAATAAAGCTTTGAATGAATAAATGAAACAAAATGACCTCGGCGGTGGGAAAGGTGCTTTATAAATAAAAACAATTGTCATTATTATTTGATTACTCTACAGCAGTGAGCACAGGTAACCCCCCCCCCGCCTATGTGAGTGTGTGTGTGTTTGTGTGTGCGTCAGGCGATGTAATGAATTCATAATCTCAGCAGAGGCTTTTGTAGATTCTTATCAGGCCTGAGATAAGACAGCATGGTTACGCTCTAATGGCTGTCAGTCTGCTTTCCTTCCTGTGTGTGGCTGAGCTCAGGCTGTGTGTGTGTGTGTGTGTGTGTGTGTGCGCGTGTGTTTCATGTGCGAGTTTATCTGCACGGTGGGTCTGAGAGATGAAAGCTGGTGAAATATCTGTCAGAAGAGAGAATGCATTTGAGTGCCATGTGTTGAAGGGAGGTCCCCCAGGGCTCTGTAAGAGGCCCCTCACAATTCATGCGCTTTTCCACTGAAACTCGCCGCACTTGGGCCTCCTCCAGCGCCAGCCTGACAAAACAGTCCTTAAAGTTTAACTAGACTTATGAGAGCATCACACTTCAGACTTCTGCTTTCAAACAGTTTCAGAAAATGAATGCCTGCCATTAGTCATATGCGAAGCCAAAAACTGTCCCCATAGGGAAGGAAAAGTGGGCAACGATCTCAGACTAGCAAATATGAACACGTTACAGTGGAAAGCGGTGAAAGAAAAATGATGCTGAATGTTGACCTTGTCTTAAAGGAAAACTCCAGTGTTTTTCAACCGAATCTCTATCTGTCATATCATGTACTACATTTAATATACACTACATGTCTTAAAGTTTGTAGACACCCACTCGTCTAGCGTTTCTTCTGAAATGAAGGGTGCTAGTGAGTTTGCCCCCCTTTGCTGCAGTAACAGCCTAGGTAGGTGTAGGTGTTGAAACATTGTTGTGTAGATCTGATTGCTCCCACATGTCTAATTTGATTGGTCAGTGCTTTTGTGTGTGTGTGTATATATATATATATATGTAAACCATCAGTCCTGGACTAAGATACTCCAAACTGCAATTGACCACACAGCATGAGGAGATACTACGTTTCAATTTTCACTTGAAACGTGGCTCAGAAGACAACATCCCTGACTCAGTCATTCAGTTAAACGGGAGCTCAGTTTAGTGTTGCATTACCTGCACTCGTTTATGGCATTTAGTTTACAGTAAAACTTTCTACGACAATTCCAGTTGAACTGGTGTATTGCCCACCTCTTGTACATCAACAGAGGCACATCACTTCACATTATTCATTTAAATGTTTATTACATTACCGACATTCATAAGAGCTCAATTACAGAGGCATCTAGTCACTTCTTGACCCACGTAATAAAAAGTCTTATTTTATTCGTAGCTACACATGACGTCACACTGAATAGTTTATGTTTCTCCATTTAAACCTGATTTAAATCTCCAGAAACAGAGAGTAAAGCTATAGCGGTGGTCTGCAGCTCCGTTAGGGGGACGACTGTTTATCTCTCGGTTGTTAGCGTCAGCTAAAGTTCTCTAAAGGCCAGCGTTGTTCACATCTGTGTTAATGAGCTGATGTCGTTTCAATCCTATGATGAGAGTATTTCTCCTCTTTATGCAACACCGTGGGATCCTTTACCCACCCTGACGTGAGAGCTGGTGGGCTTCTGTGCTTCTGAATGCTTTGGGAGACTCTCCAGATTAAGGAGAGGGGCTGAGTATGAGATAAATACAAATATCAGGAAAAATTTGGTAGCTTTTCCGCCAGTGTAAGTGGGTCCAGGAGTTCAGGGGGAAACTGTATAAGGATCACAGACTATTTTATCAATGTTTTTATTTCTTCCAAAGTAAGGGGAGTAATTTTAGCCACCCTTCACCTCTAGCTACATTTATGCAGAGCAGCAAAGCCCGAAATTCATTCCCAAATGTGGTGGCCACAACAGAAACATCACGTGACTGAAACCCCAGGATATGTTATAAAATGTCTACATATTAGAGAACACAAACAAACACATGCAAAGCTCCGTGTATAAAGACTCCCAGTGTACAGTGCTCATTACACTCTTATGGATTGCCCGTGTCAAACAGTAAGTGCTCCTTTATCATTTCCCTCGAGTCCTCCTGACCACACACTACATCTTTGCAGCCAGCCTGCTGAAATTTACCATGCTAAGCTCTGCTCAGCACCTGGGGACAGCGCTGCCGAGGCCAGCTTTAGATTTATACTCCTGATTAAAGCAGGCAAGTGAGAATAAGAGGTGCAAGGAAAATCAACATAAACACGCAGCAGTGGGTTTATGGGATGATCCTGTTGATTAACTCCTTACTTTTACACTGTTACACGTCACCAAGGCTTATAGAACGAAGGCAACGTCCAACGTCCTGAGCTACCAGCTTTGTGTGGTTATTTGCAGGTCATGTGGTTGATGTTATCATGTGGAATGTTTCATTCCATCCATCCATCCATCCATCCATCCATCCATCCATCCATCCATCCATCCATCCATCCATCCATCCATCCATCCATCCATCCATCCATCCATCCATCCATCCATCCATCCATCCATCCATCCATCCATCCATCCATCCATCCATCCATCCATCCATCCATCCATCCATCCATCCATCCATCCATCCATCCATCCATCCATCCATCCATCCATAGGGGCAGTCATGGGCTGGAGGTTAGGGATCCAGCCTTGTGACCGGAAGGTCGCCGGTTCGATCCCCAGAGCCGACAGCACATGACTGAGGTGTCCTTGAGCAAGACACCTAACCCCCAACTGCTCCCCGGGCGCTGTGGATTGGGCTGCCCACCGCTCTGGGCAAGTGTACTCACTGCCCCCTAGTGTGTGTGTGCTCACTAGAGTGTATGTGGTGTTTCACTTCACAGACGGGTTAAATGCGGAGGTGAAATTTCCCCGTTGTGGGACTAATAAGGGTCTCTTAATCTTAATCCATTGATGGAGAATGTTCTGTAGTTGACTCTATATGGCACCAAACAGGGCTCTTCTATTGTTACAATGTCAGGCTTGTTACAGTAGAAGAACCAGTTTTGGTGCTTTCTTTCTCCATCTATCTGAAGAACCCTGCCAGGATGGGAAGAACCCTTTAATCATGGAAAGGGCTCTTTGATTGTTCATGGTTCTACATAGAACCCTTGAAGAGCCATCTTTATTAAGTGTGTATGCTATACGCAAACTATTTGTGAAATTTTTGTCCAGTTTTACTGATGATTTCGAGTGTGTTTTCCAAACGTTAATTTGCCCTTTGGGGGTTTTACGTCTCTCCCCATTCAAACAGAGAGATGCCTCGTCTCGTATGACTGGAAATAACTGCCCGGCGCTGCTAAGATGGCCACCAAGTGGGCAGACTTTCCTAAACATTTGAAAAACATTGAACACTGAACAATTTTTTGCATCGTTTTATGCATAATATGTCACACCGTGACTGTCTATTTGCTGAATTTAGCAGAAGGGTCATTCTACAGAAACGTCCACTTTTCTATCTATCTCTATGTGTCACTGGTGTTACACATAATAAAGGGAACACCAGAGACATTTGTAAAGAAAAATGCATTTTGCAAAACGGCTGCTACAGAATATCAAACCACATGTTGCCGGTCATGGAACATCCACTAAGATATGTAACTCAATGCATTTGTATTATATTTTTTCACAATTACCTAAGAATAAAGTCGGTCGCACCAGTGACGTCAGCTAAAAGCTTCATATGAGATCAAGAGCTAAATGAGAAAATCTCTGATAACTGAAAGACGCAGTGGACTCACCACGAGCTTTTCTTCATAGATCTTCAGAAAACAGGTAAAAGGAAGTCGAGTGATGTCATCAGTGTGACTTTTACTTCAAAATAACAGATTTTTTTGTCATGAGGCAACACCAGTGACGCGACTCCTGCGGGCCACGACTTTCATTATATATGGTATAATATTTATTTGTCTTTTGTTTTCTTTGTCATTTAATTCATATATTTCGTAGTCATGTAGAGATTATTGCAGTTAATTTGCAGAAAAATGTTTTTTTTTCTTTAAAATGTGGCCTCAGCCTTCACACATGACTGTGGGACAAGGCCTTCTGTGGTGCTTGGAATTCTATGATTGATTTAAAAAACAATCATATTGGTGAATTGAGGCTCAAGAAGGTGTAATTGTTCAAATAACGTATTGTTTTATTTTAAAATATGAATAAATTGTAACCCTAACATGGCCTAAAACATAAAAGTTATAGCACATTTAATATTTTTTGTTTTAGTTTTTTCCTCAGTATTTTAAACCCAGCAAATAAATAGAGGGAATGATACCCGCGTGCACAAACATGCCATAGGTTTGTAGAGGACGTGTTCACTTATTTTCACTTAGAAAATCAACAAAACGTGTCATTTGGCTGGACACACTCGACTGCACTGTGATCTACATTCAAATCTGTCATCCATCTTGAGTGGCAGTCAGTGGTCTGCAGTCTTTAATGTCCTCAGTGGTCCTCGATGGTTTCAGACACTGCAAACGCCAGGAAATCATCCATCCCGTATCCCGTTTCTGTGGGTCTAACAGTGGAGTGCAAACACTCCAGCGGAACGTGTGAGTTAAGCTTGGCGGCGTTGTTTTGCTGCTTGACCCAGAGAACGTCCCACAGGCTTAACTACACGCATCAAGCCTTCGAGCTTTGAAGATCAAACCTCGCTCTGCCTCCCACCACTTTGACTCTGTGTTTGGAGGAATATTGATCACTCGCTCTGCTCAATATTTCATTTGCTTTCCACCGTGATGTTTATAAAGGATTAGCCCAATATAGAATTACTCTAAGCTCTGAATGCTACGGGAATCAAACTGTACCACATTCGCTTTTTTCCATAAGTTATTCATCACGATGCCTTTGACTCTCGGCTGTCCTGTATTCATATAACTGTTTAGAAAAAAATGTGTAATAAATATGTGGTTGGTTAGTGTAGTGGTTAACACCTCTGCCTCCTACGCTGTAGACTGGGGTTCAATCCCCCACCTGGGTAAGCCCCCTAAACTACACCAATAAGAGTCCTTGGGCAAGACTCCCAACACCACCTTCGCCTACCAGTGTAAAATGATCAAATTGTAAGTATGTAAATAGTATTTAAATAAATAAATTATATTTTTACAATGCCGGGCTTGTTACAATAGAAGAACCCTTTTTGGTGTTACGTAGAACTCATTTCTAGAAGGTACTGTATAGAACAATCTACAACACGTTCTCCATCAATCTGACAAACCCTTCCATGGTGCAAAGAACCCTTTAATCATAATAATAGCAAGGGGTTCTTTGACTCTTCATGGTTCTAAATAGCACTGTTTTCCTTACTAAAGAACCCTTGAAGAACCATTTTTTTAGCAGTGTACAAGAGCCCTTTTTGGAGCTGACGATCTGAAGAAGCATTTAGTGATATAAAGAGACATCTCACCAAGCAAGGAACCATTTAAGCATATAGAACTTGCTCTAAATAGAACCGTACCCTTTCCTAAAGAACCCCTGAAGAACCATCTTTTTCAAGCGTGTGCATTTGCTGCACTTTTAAACGGCTGTGCTAACGTTAGGAGCATTTCTATTGGCCAACTGCCAGCGCGTATGCACTACTGACCAATCCCAGCGCAGAACACGCTACCCTACCAGCCAATCCGAGCACAGGAAAGGCCACGGTTTTGACCAATCCCAGCGCAGGAGACGCTAATCTCAGCGCAGGAGGCGGGACTTTCCGGAATACGGGTGGGAAAAGAAAAACCGCCCGCTTTCGCGGTTAACTCAACAAGGGGGGTAGAAAAACTGCCCCTTCGTCTCTCCACCCCCAGCAGGAGCTGGGAGAAAAGCCCGAGGACGTGGAGAGGGAGACGGAGCCGGAGTGGACATACAAAGCAAGACTAAATTAAACCGTTTTCCTGTTTTTTACTATATCAAGAAGATTGTTTTTACGCGGGTTTGGAAACGCAGCGGCGCTTTCTGCTGTCCATCTACAGCTAGTGGAACTAAGGGGGTCTCCGCGGCTTTTTCCTCCTTTTTTCCGTCTTTCTTTTCACATGGATGCAACATAAAGGAGTTTTAAGAGGATTTCTTTCTCATTTGAAGCGGCGCGAGTTGGAGAAGTGCGTTTAAGCAGTAGCAGCGCTCGGTAAGTGCGCGTTTTGGCGCAGTTTAATGTGTTTTTGCAGACTCCGCGTTGAGAAGTGCGCTTTTTCTGGCTGAGAGGAGGAGAAAGTTCAGGCTTGCAGCAGCAGAGTGAACAGTTTCGAGCCGAGAGGGGCTGTAAGCCCGAGGTACCGTTCAGGGTAATTCAGCCCAGATGTCTCATCAACCTTGCTGAGGACTTTAAGTAACCAGGTCTGTGCGTTGTGATGGCTGAGGTCTGCCGAGAGCGCCGTTATCTGTTTATGGAGCGTGTGTTGTGTCATTGTTGATAGCAGCACATGTGGACGTGACCTAATAATAATAATAATAGAAAATATGCAGATTTAATTCCAGCCAGGTACATTTCTTAAGCTTAGATATTGTAGTAAAATGACCTTGAGCTTAACTATCATCTCAAAATAGCCTCGAGGAGCTGCTGCCCTTCACCAAAAGTCCAAAGACCAAATCTCAAATGTGTATTGTCTTTGTGCTCCTCTCAGGTTTTGTGGCTTTGCAAACTAATGCATTGTTTGTTTGTTTTTGCATATTTTCCCATCCTTATTCTCAATTCTTTGTCAAAACACAGACATGATAGACACGAAAAGTGTGTGTTTTTATTTATTTATTATTTATTTCCTTGTCCAGTGAGTTTAGCCCCAGTCTTGAAAGGGTTAATTCAGTCCTGGATAAGGTAGAGTCATTAATTAAGGTGCTTGGTGGTCAGACTCCAGCCTCTCCCTGGACTGAGCTCAAGCAGTCGTCCGACGTTTAAAGGTTTCTCACGGCTTTGGCGTGAAAGAAAAGTTTACAGACAAAGTGTGAAAGGCAATACCTTCCTCAGAGTCGCCTCAAATGGAGTCAGTCAGCTTTTGCCTCTGGTTTTCCGCTGGACCCCCAGAGCCGACACAGCCAACAATGGTCACCGAACAGCATTGAGCCTTTTATTATACATAACTAAAGAAACGAACCTCAGACACCAAACGTGTCTTGGCTGACTGACTACGTTTGAGGTAGGAGTGAAACCGTGCATGTCCGAGTTTTCAGCAGACTGTCCCTTTAAAGCTGCTCCTGGACTGTTGATACCACTAAACTGGCCAGTTAGGTGTTGCTGTGTGTTCTAAGCCATCATTAATTCAGCAGGTAGGCTGAACATGTGCTTGTGAACTCGTGAAAACGCTTGTATTTTTTTGCCGTGTTGTCCTTTAGAGTAACCTTACTTGTTTACACGAAACCAATTCAAATGTCAAGCGCTCCTCTGCTGGTAAATGCCGGCGTAAGTGAATAATTGATAATGGCTGATCGCTGTCAGATGCTGAGGGATATTAAGCGGAACGTTTCGGAGTCGGTCCAAGCTAAATTCTGTGGTGGCGGTCGGACAAAACGAGCACACATCAGTGGTTTGATTTTGAGGCTTTTTCAATTAGGAAGGAGGTTCGTGCTAAACTTTGTTTGCTGTTGATTTCCTATGGGACCACCCCAACAGAGGTCTTTTTTTTTACTGTTTATCCCACTTTTCTTTCTTTTTACAATGGAATAATTGCATGTAAAGCTTTACCAGGCGCCTTTATGTCTGCAGTTTGTACTGTTTTGAGCGTGTTTTCTTGCTACCCTCCATTTACCCCTGTGTTTTTTACCCAGTTTTAGAGTGGGGGGTGGGGATCAAAGCGAGGAGTCCAAGAAGGCCTCGGGAAGTGGTGCCAACATAAATACTCGCCCAGGAGTGAGAGAAATGTGCATTTTTTTTTCCTCCTCTTCCTTCTAAACTATGCAGTTTTGGAGTGCGTGGCTGGCCTGTTCAGGTGTGCTAGTTCATTTATCGACAGCGACAATTGCAAAGCAGGAAAAACACTTTTTTTGGAACCGGGACCACCTTAGGGGCTTCTGAACAGACGCTGTGGGCTCAGGTAGAGCTACAGCAGGGGAAGCGCTAATGAAGGGAAAACATACTCGAATCTGCCTGTATGATCAAAACAAACAATTATTGTGGGGGGGTCCCGGGCTCTTCAGGGTGGCCGCATGTGTGCCAACTCGATCGCATTCATCGGAAAAATTAGCGCACTTTGTGTGACAGTGAGAGCCTTGCAATTACCAGCAATGCTCTTGAGTGGCAGACGCTATGAAAGCATTAATGGCAGCTGCACCAGAGCGCCTTGTGATATCAACAGAGTGAGAGAAGGAAGGGTAAACGAGGGAGAGGTTGAAGGAGAGACGGAGAGACGTGTACGCGGGGGCCTCGGCTCTACCGGCTAATTGTGTTTATTCCTCTTAATTTGTCCTGAGTGCTAAATCGGTGCTCTTCAGTGCTGGGTGGATGCAATTTGTCTGCTGGTAATAAAAGAACAAGCATTGAGTCTTTGAAATTGGGCCTCCTCCTCCTCCTCCTCCTCCTCCTCCTGAAGCTGTCTTCTCCCCCTGCCTGCAGAGCAAATGGCACCGGAGCTTCCATTTGCTCATGTCTGTTTGCGCTGGTTAACTGTCTAACCCCCTTGAAGGATGGATGTTCAGTCCTGAAGGGGAAGTCCACCCCCCCACCCCCCCCCCCCCCCCCCCCCCCCCCCCCCCAGATATCGGCATAATTCCGTTATGAAGTCATTCAGAGTGTTTTGACATGAAAAGCTCTGTTTTGTAGAAACTTGGTGTCAGAATTGCTCACAGTGGTGGTGGTAGGAACCAGACATCTGAAGAGGTTAATGCCTCTAAAAGCTCCCTCACAGAGAGACGTTACATGAAATGGTTATGAATGGGTTGCCTGATGATTGCGACGTTGTTTTGGGTGAAAGTTTTGGCGTGAAATGTTTATGGCCGAGGGCAAAATAGCCCCCAGAAAAGCTCAGATTTGGTACTATTTCACCAGCGTCAATTTTACGTCTTAACATCAGAGGGTGTGCTTGTTTTGAGTAGTGAATATAATGCCCATATCTGCTGTTTTAGACATCATGGCCCCTGGTTCCTATTGTGAATTAAAAGAGAATATTTTAAATGTATGGAATTCCCATAGAGATTCAAGTGCCAAGAGTCCAGATCTAAGCTGCTGCTGTCCTACCTCCAATCGTTCTACTGGTTGTTGGCTGATATTCGTGTCTTTAAAATGCTCTCCTGTGAGCAGATGGTGAGCTGATATGTGCTGTAGCGTCTTCCGTTTGTGGAAATGGGAACATTTTAAATGGTACAGATGGTGTGAATCGTGTTATAAAGTAACTGGAGTTTTTGAAGTCTGACGTTCATGCTGGCGTTCTTGTTTAGGACTGAGAAATAAAATTGGCAGTTCACTTCAGAGCTAAGGCACTTTTCTGCAGCCGGTAGTAGCAAAACGCTATAGAGTGCTGTTGTGTTAAATCAGGGGTGCCCGATGCCCGAAATCTACCACCCTGGAGAGTTCAGATCCAACACACCTGGCTCCGATACTCGGATGATCTCAAAGGCCTTCGTTACCTGGACCAAGTGTGTTTGATTAGGGCTGGAGCTAAACTGTGCAGGGAGGTGGATCTCCAGGACCAGGATTGGGCACTCCTGTGTTAAAGGAATAGTTCTGCCTTGTTCATCTCGCCTGTGTGTGTGCCTGAATTATGCGGTTGGGTCCTAGTCGATTCCCACGGAAGCAGCTACCCACTGGCATCTATTTTAAAGAGGATTTTTTAAAGGTTTCTGCGGAATTCAGTGGTTGAGACGTAAACAAAGTTGTTCAGAGTGGTTTGATGTGAAACTGTAGAGACTCACTCTAGACTCCGGTCTCTTTACAGTGGTGGTGATGGGATCCAGGGGTCGCCATGTGTTCAGCACAAATATAGCCTTTTTATTTACTGTCCAAAACCACCATTGAACCATTGATATTTTTGGTTATTTAGAGTGTTTTGCCGTCAGTCCAATTTTATGAAGTACATTTCACACCAGAACCCTCATCGTTGAACAGTTCAGACGTTTGGTTCCCATCACCATCACTGTAAACAGTTCTGACTCGTTTCTCTAGAGCGCGACATTTCACATCAAACCTTTGTCTTTGCAGATCTTATAAGAAATGAGCTTTGTCGGATTTATTTTCAGATACAGATGCGGCTGAAAGATGCCGGAGAGAAGAGAATGGAAGACGTGGGCAGCTGGTATTTTGACAGCCTGTAGAGAACGAGAGAATGCTCCGTCTCTGAGAGGCTCCAGCGAACGCAGGCCTCTGGTTCATGTTGGTCTGAAGAACGGTTCCGCGCTAGCCAGGGTTCAACAGGTTAGCGGCTGCGCACAGATAAGGAGGAAGGCTACGGCGGCCGCCTCAGACGACAGGATTGATCTGGCCAGTTTAATTTCATCTGGCTGTTGGCCGCGCGCCTGCGTGTGGATGTGGAGAGACTGGCTGGTGTTCTCCGAGTCCTGAGGCCGACTGATAAAGCTAATACCCGCCAGCCGCCTCCGCTGCTTTAGCCCGTCCAGCGGCGGCACCTTGGCCCGAGTCCCTTCCGCACATTCCGGATTTCAAAGCAATTATATGCTCTGCTTATTTTGATGGCGTTCTGATAGTGCTGGTTGATCTCAGAGCCAGGCAGGGAGGACCCTGTGACCACTAGGGGTGTAAATCTCTGACCTCAGAGCGATTCGGTTCGATTCGGGCTGTTTTAGTATCGAATTCCGTGCATCGTGAATCTCAAATTTCTCCTTGATCTGGTATGATGCGAGTCATTTTTAGAAATGCATTGCATATAGGAAGGTGACCGAAGGATCTGTTGACGCACTCCCAGAATATAGATAATAAAAACGATACAAAGACTTAAAAGTAGAGTTGTAATAATCATGAAATGCGCCATTCGATTCATTACGTGGTGAACGGTGGTGTCTCAAAGCGATACATTTATCAGTACAGCAAATATAAGGAGTGGCTGAAAATATTCCTTATGTTAATATGGCAGTGTTTCCATTTTCTGCTTAATTATAAAAGTGCAGTATTGGAAGTAAACACTATGCTTTGTAGTGTCTTAGTGCAATGCACTACCCGTAAGCTAATATTTTAGCCATTATAGTTTACCATAAATGATATGTTGTAAAACAGTATGACGTTTCTCGACCAAACTGTGTTTTTTCATGAATAAAATGAGCTCATAGTGTTGTTATAATTAGCAGCAGCTTTCCAATATCGATGCAGTCGAGAATTGACCCCTTCAGATTGATGCATCAGGACTCTTTGACTGGGTTTTGGAATCGCAATTTAAAGCTCACAAGAGCTGCGGTGTCGATTGCAGCCACAAAGGTGTCTTGAGGTTGCAGTCGGAAAATTTAACCTAATAACGTGGATCTTGTGACCGGCCAGCAGATGCGTTGGACCAATCAGAACCAACAATTGAAACAGCAGTTACAGTCGGTATTAGTCACTGTGAATGGAGTCTGTTGTTTCAATCTGGCTGCATTCAGTATGAGTTAATTGAACTTCGAGAAGTAAGTAAACAAAACAGTAATCTGTGTTTTACATTCCTTTAATTTATTATATTTATTAGTGTGCCCTGTGATGGACTGGCCACCTGTCCAGGGTGTATCCTGACAGCTAGGATAGGCTCCAGCACCCCCTGCGACCCAAAAGGAGAAGCGGCGTGGATGGTGTGGGGGTGTGTGTGTGTGTGTGTTGTTTGAAGTTATTCATTTCAAACCCAACTTATTTGAAAATGTTTACTTTTAAAGAGCCCATATCATGAAAAACGGAATTTCTCACTTTCTTGCTTTTGTGTTCATTGTTAAAGTTTCAGAAACAGCATTCACTTCCCAGATAGGTGGAAACGGAGATGTAAACCGCCCGTTTTGATTTCTTTTGTTTTTGTGATGTCATAAATTTTACACACGTTCAGCCTGTTCAGCTGATTAGCCCCGCCCATTCGCACTGAAGTTATAAGGAGTGTTTCAGCCTTGACTGCTTTTTGCGTCAGACTCAGTACGAGACAACCAATCAGAACAGAGCTCCTTTACAGTCTCTGACTCGGTGACCAAAGCAGGCTGTTTAATTCTAATCATTCCAAGAATGAATCGATTGTTTTTGGCACATAAACACCAGAACAAGTGTGTTAAATGGACTTCAGAATAAAATGAAATGCAGAAAAATGTAGGATCTGCACAAATTACTGACCGTTTTTAGGTTAACACACAGTCTAATCACCCCCCCCCCCCCCCATCCTCCACCACCACCACCATCCCCCTCCAGACCCACTCATTCTTCCACCCGTGCCGTTTCACGGTGGGTCCTGATTAACACATGTTGTGGACGAGGGGGCAGCTTGTTCTCGGGGCTCTCCATTTTTTTCTGCTTGGCCTGCCTTTAGCTCTTTAAACATGATGGCCAGCTGGCATGGCCAGGCTGATAGTGCTTCCCCCTCCAGGCTGCTCGGACAACACAGGTCTGTCATAAAAGCCGCCCGTCCTGAGCTAAAGCCTGAGTTATAGCACCCAGGAGCTTCAGAGAGGGAACCCATTCTCCATGGCTGAAGGTCGGGGAACCATATGTGATCGGCCCATTTATTCTCCACTCTGGGTGTGACCGGATGCTTTAAATCCTCTGAGGAGCCGCAGCTCCAGTCCTGCTCCTCGTTTGATGGATTTTGAAAACCTTCAGAAGTTTAAGGGAAGCAGAGAAATTGTGTGGAAAGTGCAGATTCTAAACTTTCAGGCCACGTTTGGGTTTTTTTTTGTAGAAAAAGAAAACGTTTATTATAATAATTTGAATTAAGTGTTTTGAAGAAAGTAAAACCTTTATTTTTGGACCGTTTGGTTTTGGTCATTGCTTGACCAGCTCGGACTCAAACATGCCAGCACAGAGTGTAATTTGAACGTTAAACGCAGTTCATCATGTAAGAAGGTAATTAGCTATGCAATTATTCATTTTAAACAATGAAGCAAAGCCAATAAAGCTTAATAGCAAACTCCAGGGGCCTGCTGCTGTCTAACTGCACAAATTAATGACCAAAACTGGACTCTGCTGTTGTTTCAGTAGCTGCTCTTGTAACGCCATAAACCTTGAAGAAGAAAGAGGGAATTAAAAACCATAAATCACAGGTTCCTCTTTTGTTCCTCCCTTTTGTTTTGAGTGAGGAGCATTAATAGGGAGTTGATGTGAGCTGGTCTGAACTGTTATGCTTGTTTGGCTTGACTGCTGTGGGCAGTTGGAGGCTTTATGGGGGGGAAATGGGGTTTGATGTAGGGTGACATGGTGGGGGAGGGGGGTGGTTTAGACTTTCCAGTCCATTCGGGCCCTTGGAGCCTGGTGGAGGGAGAGGGGCTTTTTTGGGCTTTTTCATGTGCTAAAAGCAGCTAATCCCTCTAGCTTTTGTATGGGGAGCGAAGGCTTGGGGGAGGGCGGGGGCTGAAGATGGGTAGCCCGGGGGGGGCTTTTTCTGACACCCTTTTGTTGTCATTTCACCCGAATCAGCAGACATCTGTTAGGAATGGGCGTGGGTTCCCAGCTGACGGGGTGGGGGGAGAGGGCGGGTGCTCGCTGGTGGGGGAGGGGGACCACTGGGGGTACAGGAGGTGAATCATAGATGCGCGTAATCGTTTGTAATGTATGCATGACAATCAGGGGAGGAAATAATGCCCTTTTAGAAGGGGCAGTTTTTGACCTTGTTGATTTGCATTTTGTACACAAGTGGGGGCACTCGGTGAAGAGTTCACAACAAAGTTTCAATTAATTATCAGTTCGTACCCTGCAGTTTAGTATGAAGTACTTGGTTTAAGCGTCTGGTGTTAGAATTTACACAACAAACGTGAGGTTTGTTCCAAAATGCCGTTTATCCATTTGTAACCAGTTAAGTTTATTAAGAGGATGACCGCTGGCGTGAAATGGGAAACACAGTGGGCCTCGTTCACCAGTATCTTCCTAAGTTTGTTCTTAAGTGTGTTCTTGAGAAGGGTTCTCAGAAAAAATGGTTGGTAATCGAGGCGCATTGTTTCTCAAATGAAGGTGGTGTTAAGCCCACCCACAAAACTATCAGTACATTTACACATTATGGGGGGAAAAAAGAAAGTTCTTCAAAGTGGTCTATAAAGTGTTTTGCAATGAAACCCCTCAAATATTTGTGATGCATGCATGACAACCAGGGTCAGAGAGTTTAGTCCAGAGGTAACCAGTACGTCGATCGCATTGTTGGTAGATCACAGCTCATTCAAACAGGCTGCCAAATTTCAGCACTTTCTGACTGCTTCTGATGGCAGGCAGGTCAGCGTGATTGACTGATGTGAATTGTGGCCACTGTCCTGTTAATTTACTGCTTGTTACTGTAGCTACACCACAGCACTGCTGTGAATTTGCCTCTCTAGCCATCTTGAAAGTTTTCGTTTATCGGCCAGTTTGTGTAGAGCTATTTTTGCGATTTTCCCTTCATCACCTAGACTGACTCTTTCAAGGTGAGTGCGAGACCCAGCACCAAGAAACCGAAAACCTGCCTTCTCCAGGCAGAACATCAGTGTCAAACTCCGAATGCATCTGCTTGATTTGCCAAGTAGCCGTCCCACTTCCAAAGAAGGGGAACGCCGAGAGGCATTTCTGAACTATGCACAGAAACTTCGACGAATTCCCAGCTAAAAAAAGTGAACTCGGAGAGGAAAGGGGGCCCAGACTACACAAACCGGCCGACACCATTCAGGCCACAGAAAGAGTTTCTAAGCTTTTGAAAAAGAATGAGAGCAGCGTTTTTTTTATTTTTAAGTTACATCACAACAACCTGTCCAGTGGAAAAGTAGACCTTGAGCCACAAAACTATTGGCACCCCGGTTCAGTCCTCGGTCTACCAAAACTCAGAGCCACGTTGCTCGAATTTTTGTTTTTGGGGAGCATAGGCAGGAGTTTAAAGTGTATTTTATAACATTACACGAATATATATAACATATTCTTTCTTTATTAAATACTACAAAATGCCGTTTACAAGGTAATTAAGAATTGAATAAGTGTTATGTACACTGACCGGCCACTTTATTAGGTTTTATTACTGTTCAATTGCTTGTTAACACAAATAGCTCATCAGCCAATCACACGGCTGCAACTCACTGCATTTATGCATGTAGAGGTGGTCAAGACGACCTGCTGAAGTGCAGACCGAGCATCAGAACGGGGAAGAAAGGGGATTTAAGGGGCTTTGAACGTGGCGTGGTTGTTGGTGCCAGACGGGCTGGTCTGAGTATTTCAGAAACTGCTGATCTGCTGGGATTTTCACGCTCAACCATCTCTAGGGTTTACAGAGAACGGTCCGAAAAAGAGGAAATGTCCAGTGAGCGGTCAGTTGTGTGGATGAAAATGCCTTGTTGATGTGAGAGGTCAGAGGAGAACGGGCAGACTGGTTCCAGATGATAGAAAGACAACAGTAACTCAAATAACCAGGAGGACAAAGTTTTTCTTATTCTATGTATTTTGGGGACCTACATTTGGCCAAATGTTGAGTATAGGGCATGTTTGCCCTTTGCCCCTGCCTATTTCTGACACTAATGACAACATGTGCCTCTGGGAGTTAGGGGCTCTTGGAGGGTAGGGAGGGGGGTCCATTGGATACGGAGCATCTGTCAAGTCTAGATGGGGTTAAACATTAGAGTAAATATCTGCCTGTCAATGAAGGCCATATTCCCTTAATTAGTGATGACAAAACGGTTGGGCCGGAGGAGCGGAGAGCTCTGCAGCCTCTAACTAGCGCAACTGTCAGCATGTGATTAAGCACTGTTGGAAAACTCCCACTTTATTGTAGTTTTTTAAAACAACTGAATGGAAATCACTTCTCTCGCTGTCTTTGCTTGGCTTAATTATCGTGAATGATTTTCAACTTGAATCCACAAATACCTCAACCTTAGATTAAAAAGGGCTCTGTATGTTAGCCTCTCCGGAGGATTAATCCCCAGCCGGCTTGTGAAGTCAAGTTGTGCTTGTTAGCATTAATGGAAAAACACAGAAGTACGGGCCTAAATGCTTTTACATGAAAGGTCAGCAGTGAGGCTTGGTAATTACCATTACTCTCCGTTCTGCACACAAGCAAGGAGGATGCGCCGGCTCGGAGTCAGTGGGCCAGAATGGAGGGAGTCTTGTCCCTCCATCTTGTCGCGCTCGTCTCTTTCAGCTAATGTTGGTTGCATAATGCTCCCTCCACCTTTCAGCACAAGCTGACATTTCAATGTGGAAATGCAAAGCCTTCATAAAAGGTGGTGGTTTCTGAGCTGGTAACAGTCTCTGAGCCTAATAAGTGGGATTTTTATTGCTGCATTGATAAAACCGCGTCTCTTGATTTACGGCCCAATCCGACGCTCAGGTGGGCGTAATAGGCCTCAAATAAAAGGTCCATCAACCCTCGCTGCCTACGGCGTCTGGCGGCAACATGTCCAGACTCAACAAGACCCAGGTTTTTTTTTTCTCTGCAGCTTTTGAGGCGACTGTAATTGGAAAGTGAAATGAATCTAAGTAAGTAAATGAACTCTTGTTGTCTCAGTGTTGGCAGAGATAATCCTGCTTAAAAGTGATAGCGCCGTGGGGAAGAGCGGCGTATCCCGCAATTCTGCGATTCAGAGATTACGCCACTCAGGGGCGGCGTGCCAGGCTTATTTATTTCCAGGTTTTGTTTAGTTTTTTCCCCTCCTCTCTAGTTTTCTGCTTGTACCTCCAGCAGGGCCTCTCTCTCTTTTTCTCTCTCTCTCTCTCTCTCTCTTTTTCTCTCTCTCTCTCTTTCTTTCTCTTTCTGTCTCTCTCTCTCTCTCTCTCTCTCTCTCTCTCTCTCTCTCTCTCTCTCTCTCTCTCTCTCTCTTTCTTTCTGTTTCTTTCTGTTTCTCTCTCTCTTCCTCTGTTTTTCTTTCTCTCTCTCTCTCTCTCTCTCTCTCTCTCTCTCTCTCTCTCTCTCTCTCTCTCTGTCTCTCTGTGTCTTTCTCTCTCTCTCTCTCTCTCTCTCTCTCTCTCTCTTTTTCTCTCTCTCTCTCTCTCTCTCTCTCTTTTTCTCTCTCTCTCTCTCTCTCTCTCTCTCTCTCTCTCTCTCTCTCTCTCTCTCTCTCTCTGTCTCTCTCTCTCTCTCTCTGTGTCTTTCTCTCTCTCTCTCTCTCTCTCTCTCTCTCTCTCTCTCTCTCTCTCTCTCTCTCTCTCTCTCTCTCTCTCTCTCTGTGTGTCTCTCTCTCTCTCTCTCTCTCTCTCTCTCTCTCTCTCTCTCTCTCTCTCTCTCTGTGTGTCTCTCTCTCTCTCTCTCTCTCTCTCTCTCTCTCTCTCTCTCTCTCTCTCTCTCTCTCTCTCTCTGTGTCTCTCTCTCTCTCTCTCTCTCTCTCTCTCTCTCTCTCTCTCGCTCTCTCTCTTTTGTAATGGGGAAAGATGGTAAGTGAGGCGTTCGGCTTTTGTTCTGAAAGTGGGGATTTGTGAGGGGATGAGCGTGGCGCTCCTGAGATTAGACCCCGAGCCTAACGACACCTTTCTGCCTCCCTTTATTAGCTCCTCCCGCATTTCCTCAATGCTCTGACCTTGTTTCGGCATTGTCTACCAGCAGCAGCAGTAGCTAATATGCGCTTTGTATCCAGCTGGTGGAGATTTGCAGGGAGATGGGAGAAAACAGATTAAAATAAAGGCAGTGGGGGGAGGGGGAGGGGGAGGCAGGCGGGGGGTGGAGATGAATAGGCTGTTATCTCTCCTGTGTCTTTTCATAGTTTGATTGTGAAGACGATAACGTCAACAAACGGAGGGGTGTAGCCTGCACAGGCGGATTAGGGCTCCGTGCCGGTGGCCCGGAGTAGCCGTAGGGTTGAGCTCAGGAGAGATGAGCCGATACGGTGTATACGGAGCTGGAGAGAACTAATGTGGGCGTACTTCTATCCAGACTAGCGACGTCCCAGACAAGTTTTTTGATCTCCATTGAAGTCAGTGCTGAATAAAAGCTTGTACTGAGTGTTGAAGGCATTTGTGTCTATGCAGATGCTCATAGACTCATTTAGGACACAGTGTGGCTGTAAAAATGAACAAAACCGTACCAATTTTTCTGACCAGTGTTGACCAATATGAATAAATCAAGCTCTAGGCCCTTTTTTTGGCCAAGAAGACCAGAAAATCCACAATTTCTGGCTCGAGGATCGAATTCGAGACATACTGTGCCAGACTGCTGGTTAATTGTGGTGGTCTTGTACGCATCATGTGGGTGTTCGGTTGATTCCAATTGGTCTAACTCCTCCACAGGCAGTTCACAAGCAGGTTAAATTTCCCTACCTTAAACTTTTAAAGGCCATTTTATTCTTGCTTTAGCATTAACCTATTATTGCTGACAATGTTTCAAACACAATATCAGCCAAGTCGGGAAAGAGACATCAAGACACTTTAAACAGCTGGTTAAATATCAGAAGTAATATTTGGGAAATCGAATGCTTTGTGCTTTCCCAGAGGCGTCTAAAGCTGAATTCCATTGATAAAACACCTCATTATTAGTAAAGTGCAATAGATGTGGAACTCTCATCTAGCAGTCTAAAGTTCGTCCAGTAGGAGGTGCTGTTAGCATGCAAGACGCTTTAGTGTTCATCATTCCATCATTCACTCACCAGCAGGATCTAACCAACCCACGACTGCAGTAACCCTCAAGACAAGAAGTAAAAATAAGGCTGATACCAAAAGATATTAAGCCACTCAATGTTATTATCTAATGTCCTTTAAATGAGTTCATTCAAGTTAATGCAACAATATCACAATCTTTTCAAATGGAGATTTCGTTATAATAGCGATTAATCTGTGTCAGGGTGTGTACAGATTCATGCTCCTGCATGCTTCATAATTCTTCTTTTTGTGTTCTGCCCCAGTTTAAACCTCGCCGGAAGCCCTCCGATTATCAGAAGAGTGAGACCGACGTAGCTGTCAGGCATGCACACGCCAAACACACCCCACAGCATTAAGCCCCATTTCAGCAGAAGAGCCAGTCTGCTAATAAAGTGCTCGGCCTCCACTGTACATCACACTAGTCTGTAGTTGTGTACGCATCATTAAGGCAAAGGCATTGCAGCAAATTTTCGTGTAAAGCTGCTCTGCTTTGGCTCGCAGAGATGGCTAAAGCCTATTTGAGTGATGGATGAGCCTTTGTGCCCTTTTCTCCTGTAAGGGAGATCTGAATCTTAAGGAGAGCGGACTGAGGAGGGGGTGGTTTAAAAAAAAAAAACCCCAAAAAAAACCTTATATCCATGTAGCTGCACTGCACTGGGCGCTCAAGGTCAAACAATAGCCCTGTTTTTGTGAAGCATACGAGTCAATTACCAGCGTTTGAAGTGGGATTCATTTTATGGCGCTAGTCTTTGACCTCACCGAGTTTAATAGACTACGCATGTACTAAGGTGGGACGGTATCTACAGTTTCACACCTACTGTCCTCATATATTGCCCCAGTTTACATGGTCACCAAATAAGTGAGCAGTGTTCAAGCCATCATTCAATAAATATCAAGGCCCCTCAATGTTAAACAGTGCTGCTAACTAGGAGTGAGGAGCTGATTTAGCATTGGCTTAGCTCGCATGGTAGCAGCTCTGAAAACACAAGTTTAGCTAGTAATGATCACGACGGCATGATAAAATGATATGCAACATAAACGACCTTTTTTACGTTTATCGTGTACTTAATAAACAAATAATCTCTTTAAAAGCCACTTCAAAGCTGTATTTGGTTTAGAGGGCTACATTCAGAGGTTCTATCATACATGCACATGATGCTGCAGCTGGGCTTCAGCCTCCAATACTGATCATTTGATGGGTTAAAGTAGGAAAATGCTTTAATGCTATTACAAAACGTGCCATTTATTTATTATGTTACTTTTAATAGCACTAATAGGGCTATTAGTGCTATAGGTCTAATACAGGGGTCTAATGGTAACAAGAGCAATTTTGTCCTTTCCACAAAAATCAAACCATCTTGGGAGCCACAACATTTTACATCTGTTTTACCATCTTGGCTGTAACTGGTGCACTAGTACAGGCTAAAAAAAATATAATATAAATGAAATCGCAGACTTGGTTTGCTCGGCTTTAAGCTGTAGCTCAGCTATAGCTGCTTTTCTCACATCTCCAGCAGGAAACTTTTCCACAAAAGTGGAACCGTTTCTTGTAAAATGTCTGTTAACATTTGGCTTTTTATGAAAGTCAGTCTCTCATTCTGCAGCTTCTTGTTTGAATTTTCCTGTTCCACCTTAAACGTTGCTGGATTCCGCACCATTTAAGGTGGAATGGGAAAACGAGGTGAGACTGTTGTCTGTGTTGCTATGGTGACCAGCAGTCTTCGCGGCAACCTTCAGGGTTAAAGGGTGAATCAACAGTTCTACATTAACTCCAGCGATTAAGACCATTTATTGATAAAGTGTGTTGAACGATCCGCAGAGCTGATTCTGCTGTGGAGCCACGACAGGGCAGTAAAAGAGCCACATGTTGCCGACCCCTGGTCTAATAGCACTGAGAAGACTGGAGGACACAAACTTATTCTCAATATATTGCCATACAGACATTTTCTAGATCATTTAGATGAACATCTGTCCTTGACCAGTGATTCCTGAGCATTAATCCTCAGTATCAGGCTGCATGGCTGAGTGGCCCCATAATGCTGGGATTCGGCTTTCACTGTAGATTTGATTCAGCCCGGCTCTCTAATGATGACAGAGATGCCTTCCGACAACAGTTCAGAACCCGCGTCCAGACTACCAGCAACTGAGCGAACAGGCTTCACGAACTACAGCAGCCCAGCTTTTAATAGCACTTAGTTATTCTTACTTTGTTTTTTCTTCCAACGTGCTCTCCTAAACTTCAGAAGAAGACCGAGCCACGCTGCGTGATGCGTATTGATTCCTCCGCCCGTGCCAAACACACACACGCACACTCACACACACGCGTTTTACCAAACAGATACACGTGCATGAACACACACACACACACACACTTGCACACGCTTGGCAGTGCAGAACAGCAATGCAAGAAAAAAACTGAAGATGTAAAGGCTTGCTTAGCGTGACTCTGAGAGAGAGAGAGAGAGAGAGAGAGAGAGAGAGAGAGAAAGGGCAAGAGAAGGGATATGGAGAGAGTAGAGCGAGAGAAAGGGAGGATCAAGAGCGAAAGGGCAAGAGAGGGGAAAGCAAGAGGGAGGGAGAGAAACTGAGCAAGAGACTGAGAGAGAGAGACACAGCATGGAGAGAGAGAGAGAGAGAGAAAGAAAGGGCAAGAGGGAGGGAGAGAAACTTGAGTTGGAGAATGGATGGAGATGGATAGAGAAAGGGCAAGAGGGAGAGGGAGAGATGTAGTAACTGTGCTGTATTAATAATAATCTGGTATGAAGCGGAGGCTGGACTGTAGACCGTGCTGGGTGGATCTGTGTGTGTGTGTGTGTGTGTGTGTGTGTGTGTGTGTGTGTGTGTTCTGTCTGCTGTGCTGTGTTTTATGGGGGAGAATGGAGTGGTGGGCTTTCTTAACCAGCGTCTCGGTGCTTCTTGGGAGGTCTATGATTATATTTCCATCAGACTTCAACAGTCATTACAGTTTGAACACCCACGTGCGCAGGCGTGCGTGTGTGTGTGTGTGTGTGTGTGTGTGTGTGTGTGTGTGTGTGTGTGTGTGTGTGTGTGTGTGCATGCTGTTCCATGCATTTGCCATCTTGAACTCTCTTATGTTTATTGATCACTTTGATGTGGAACCACATGAAGCACAGTGGGTGGTCATTTTTGTAAACAATCAGAATAAATCAAAGAACATTAGCTTTAAGATTAGACTTAGAAAATACACATCACATATAGCTATATAGTATTATTATTATTATTATTATTATTATTATTATTATTATTATTATTATTGCACATTAAGGCTGAAACAATACAACATTTACTGTATCAGGTTGTATCACAGTGTGTTTTACTGCATTATCTGGTTATCAAATGATCTGTCCAGTGCTGATCATTCTTTAAGGCATTTATCTACCAGCACTGGACAACTGGAAGACATATAGACATATTTTTTTTTTACACGTGTGTGTGCGTGTGTGCGTGTGTGTGTGTGTGTGTGTGTGTGTGTGTGTGTGTGTGTATGTATGTAATACACTGCAAAAACGGCGTCTTGTCAAGTAAACTTATCGATAAATCTAATATTTCTCCTGTTGAGATTGTCGTAAGCTTAATGTAGGATTATTGAAATTATTACTACACATTTCTAACTTGTTTTAAGTGATTTTATGAAGTAAAATCATCTCACTGTATTGGCAGATCATTGTGCTTGCCTTACGAAATGGGCTTGAAACAACAGGTCAAATTATCAGCTTGTATTGTGAGAATTTTACGTGATAAAATGACTTAAAACAAGTACAAAATATCTGGAAATGAGCTATGGAACAGCATTTCAAAATGGGAAATATTACATATAGTGACTGGATTTAATTTCACTTGACAAGATGCTATTTTTTGGCGTTGTACATATGGGACTATCATGTGTTGTAGGTGTACTGTATAACACTGTGTATCATGACCTGCAGTTCAAACCATGAAAGCACGTCACATATTCCATTCATCTCTGCTATATTAAACCTGAGGCAGCCTTCGCTCCCAGAATTCCTCTGGACGGCTCTAACACAGGGCAGTGGTGTACTTGTGTGAATGCCCTCTTATCACTTTGCCTGTAGTGTTGAGCTGCTACTGCCCAGTGCCCCTCTCGCCCTTTAATTATAGAGCTTCTAAATGCGGCCCTGCAGCCGGCAGGCTAAATAAAGCTATATGCAGCAAAAGCCTTCATTGGAGTGACCTGTAATAATGTTTAAAGGACCTCAGCTTGATCTCCATCTGCCGCTTCTGTGGGCATGGACCGTATCGCGTAGTTCACAAATGGTTCTATATTTCTATTCAGTACTTATTCTTAGTACAGCGACGGTAAAGAGTACCTGGGAATGCGCTTTGCCTGGATATGCAGTTCAGAAAAATGTAATACTTTGGTTCTTTAGGGCTACAGAAGTTGGAGAAATTTTAGTACGGTAGCCTAAATATTCAGCCAGGTTGCAATAAAGGTCGGTTTAAAATATCACTCAGGTTGAAGTATCTATGTCGCAAATATAAAGCCAATATCTCCCGATACATACATGGTATATATTTGATATCCAAGTATCCTAAAGAGTTCAGATACCTGGTTTAATACGGAGAAGTTTTAAAAAATGAACGTAGAGCCGTGGCTTACTTTAGGTGGCAGCACTGGTGTTGCATGAAAATATCGAATCCTGCAGAAGAATATAGTTCAGATGTTTTATTATTAAAAATTACAGAGGAAGATTGGTGGGTTCAAGTATGTTTGAACTGCTGCTTATAGCATAATGTACTCTATGACTGGTTAACCAAAAACTGGAGTACCCCCACACATCCCTGATACTGACATGATTCCAGTATCATTGTGCTTCCCTACTAAGAACTGCCCACTGTAACTGAACATGTGCAACAAATACTGCCCACTAGGGTATATCGGTTATACGCTACCTATCGTGGTGCACTGTGGGATTGTTTTGAGTGCACTGGATCTTGCACCATGTTATCAGATACCACTACGAAACGGTGGGACCTCAAAATAGTTCACTATAGCTGTGTCCCAAATCAGGGGCTGCATCCTTCGAAGGCTGCGTAGACTTGGGAAATGAAATGAGACTGTCGGTCTGCTCTACGGTGGATTTCCTGTTTGTGCTGTTCCCACCCTTACCGCTCTTTTCAAGTTCTTTTAAAGTTGGAGCCAAAAACTTTGATTTTAAATGTTTATTAAAGCTGGAGATGCTTCCCTCGGTCTGCTCTTTGTTCCCTAAAACAAACGAAACCTTAGTGTAAGTCTCCCCAGCCGTCATGTTCTCGAATCCTCGCCGGGAACCCAATGAACCACAGGATATGTTGGCTGGTGAACCCACCTACGGGTGGGTTCTTGGATGCCATGGAAAAGGACACATTTCTTTGCGCATGAAGGAGGCTTCGGAATAGGACACCCTAGTTGCGACGCTGGGACGCAATCGGCCTTCAAATGCAGCCTCAGAAGGATGCAGCCCTTGAATTGGTTTTTCCTGGCTCTAAATTGAATCCTCTTTCTATCAGCGCCACCTATAGGTGAGCTCCCACACCACTTTTGGTTAAAAGTATTTCTTGCTCAGTAGTTGCTTGTTCCTCATAGTTGCTTCATCATACGAGCACACAGCCTCACTCATACAGACACCCAGCATGAAAGGAGGAGGAGGGTGGGAGATTTTTGCCCCCCTGCCATGCCTGGTGTCCAAAATAGACAGTTTCTTTGTTCAGAGGCAGTGATCTCACTTGATCTGGGTTTGTGTAGGTCATTAGCGTAAGTGATTAAGCACTTGACCTATTTGCAGGGATGTGTATGTGTCAGAGAGGCGGTGCGGTTCTCATTTCAGGGCTGAGGAGGTGATCGAGCGACGGGCGAGAGACACTGTCATCATGCACAGGGAGAGAGTGGAGAGATGTGGATTTGTTGACTAATGCCTGTCCACTGTAAGTGCTTAGAAACCACAGAACTAGTAGCTGCAGGATCCCTAAAATAACACCGATGTTTAAATAGCCTATTATAATAGCTAGAGGCTCCATTCTGCAGAGTTTCACGTGTCAGCATTAAAATGAGCAGTAATTGTGCATGTTGGCGCGAGTCCGTCATTCAGCAGGGAAAGACCGGTCAGGGTTTCACTGAGAGCGTAATGCAGCCTGTGTATCATTTCCTGAGCATCTTTTGAAGCTCTGAGTCACTGAGTCTCACTGGGGAGGCAAAGAAAACCAACATCAAAGTGAAGAAGCTGGGAATGTGGTGCATTCGGAGTTGCTTTAGGTTTTTTTTTTAAATCATTGATCCATGAGCATAACTGGGTGGAAAAAGTATGAAACCTCACAGAAAATAAACATTTGAGTTTAGCCGCTGTTTTTTTTTTTTTGTTTGTTTTTTTTTCCAGAGCAGTGTGTCACCGAAGAGTCCCGGGCGAATTTAATGGTGAAGAATGTCCAAAGACACACTTTTTGGGATGGTTTTATGGCAGTGCTGTACACCTACTAACCCGAACCCAGAGCTGGCCGATATGGCAAAAATGGACTATCGCTGTATTTTAAGAAGTTTTAACTGCACTTGCCTTGTCACAGGAGTCTGTTTTCATGACACCCGATCATTTAGAACAGTCAAAGTGCCACGTTCGTAAAATCCATCCATCCATCCGTTTTCCAAGCCGCTTCTCCATCAGGGTCGCGGGGGGATGCTGGAGCCTATCCCAGCGGTCTTCGGGCGTTCGTAAAATACCATTTGAAAACTATGAATCCAACGATTTTGTGTTCAACGTTTGTCACACTGTGCTGGTTCGATCCCCTGAGCTGACAGTCCATGACTGAGGTGTCCTTGAGCAAGACACCTAACCCCCAACTGCTCACCGGGCGCCGTGGATAGGGCTGCCCACCGCTCCGGGCAAGTGTGCCGACTGCCCCCCAGTGTGTGTGTTCACTAGTGTGTATGTGGTGTTTCACTTCACGGATGGGTTAAATGCGGGGGTGAAATTTCCCCGTTGTGGGACTAATAAGGGTCACTTAATCAAATTTATCTTGAAATAATGAATGTTATCTTAAGGTTGTTACCTTGAGTTAATGAGCTAAACATCTTATTTTGAGAAAAAAGTTATCTTGAGATAACGAGTTAATTATCTTGTGATCTCAAAATGAAAAGTAAGCAGCTCATCACTGTATTATGGACAAATCTGGAGAACACAGTTTGACCGGCATGTTTAAAGCTGGACTATTGAGGACTGGACGATTGCAGTTAATGACGAACCCCTCGTCATACCCGGCGTGCGTGGGGACGTAGCGTAGAGCAGCGAGTCCCTACATATGTGTAATTATTGTGCTCTAAATATCATCTTCCGTTCATAGCGTGTAATTTCCCTTTCGCCTCGACTGACGGAACGTTATGGTCTCGTGCTGCTAAATTTCATTCCGTTAAAAGCTCCGTGTTTCTGTAAACAGCAAACCACCAGCTTGCCGTGTCTGAAGTTAAAGCGAACACCTCTTATGTGTCGGAAAGTCTTGAGATGGCATGCTTGTAATTTGTGGAGGGTAACCTTGTTAGCATTGGGTGGTCAGTCTCTGGCTCAGCGGCCCGGCCGCTCAAAGGCCTGTGGCGCGCTGTAGCATTCCTGAGAGCTGACCAAGTCCTTGTGGTCTGTCTTCGTGTCCTTTCATGTGGACCTGTTGTTGTTTGTTGCCGTCCTTGAGCCAGTTATACCACTCTTTGAATCGAGCTTTTGAAGTCGGCTGCTGTTTTTTTGATTTGTATTTAAAAAGAAAAACCTCATTCAGAGGGTTCTCGCTTTCAGACGCTGGGAGTTACGGCCAAACAAACCGCCAAATAAATGAATAAATGAGTGAAAGCATGGAGGCTTTTTTCAGCGTAGGAAGTGGAGAAGCGTTCAGAGTTTGATTTGAAAAGTTTTGGACTGGTGGCTTTTGTTTTACTTCATTGTAATAAAACCAGTCAGATTGCTTGTTTGCGCACGAATTACCTTTTTTAACTCAATATTTTTGTGGTTTTTATTTTTTCCCGCATAGTTCAGTCATTGAGATGTGAAGAGCCATTCAGAGCGGTTTGATGTGAAATGGCTAGACTCAGAGGTCTCTACAGTGGTGGTGCTAGGAACCAGATAGAATCCATGTCTGTCTGTCTGTCTGTCTGTCTGTATAGCTATCTGTCCATCTTTCTGCCTGTCTGTCTATCCATCTATCTACTTATCTGTCTATCTCTATTTCCCTGTCTCCCTTTATGTAGTATGTCTTCCTCTCTTTTTTTTCTCTTCCCTTGTCTCTTCTCTTTCTTGGTTGTCTCTCTTTTTCCACCTTTGTCTCTTTTCTCTCTTTTTGTCTCTCTATTTTCTCTCTTTCTCTTTTTTATATTTCTCTTTCTCCATATCTCTTTTCCTTCCTTCCTTCCTTCCTTCCTTCCTTCCTTCCTTCCTTCCTTCCTTCCTTCCTTCCTCCTCTCCTTTCCTCTCCTCTCCTAGTCTAGCAGTCAGGACTGGTTGGCACCACAGGGATTCTCAGCTGTTGTATCCTGGGTATTGTAGTGAGGGAACTCTAATGAGTTTGTGAGTTTGTGAATTCTGTCAAGGCTGTAAATACTGCATAACATAACACAACACAAACTTATCGGACTGTAGTTTTAGTCCTGAGCGCCCCTTAAAACAGAAACATTCCAGTTAACATTCCAGGGAAGATCCGAGCTACCGAGGGACTGACACTGAATCTGAAAAGCCTGTTTTCCTGAGTTGAGGCTACGTGCTTGGCAGCACTGTTATTTATTTTTATCGTAATTATGTTTTCCGTAACCTGAGAGTGAATCACACTGACCTGCCCTCAATTTCCCAACAGCATTGCAGCGTTAAGATGCTAAAAATGAAGAGAAGTTGCTCAAAGTGTTGTTTGTTCTTCCGCTGTAAGCTGATCCGCGTGCTGCGGGGAGCTCGGCCGTCTCTGTGCAGACGTTTAGCATAATTGCACCTTTGCTGCATTTTTTTCGAGAAGAGGCCATCGATTTCCCTTAACTCCCCCTGTCATGATTTTTCTTTGTCTTTCCAGCTCTTTATTTTCTCGTTTTGTCTGAATTCCTCCCGGTGAAGTCCGCTCTTGCTCAACGTCTCCGCTCGGCCTCCTCCTGTTTCTTGGACGACGTTCAAGTTTGGAAAATAGTAACAGGAGTGAAATTCAATTACAGCAGAGGAGCCGCTTACCTGGAACACTCGGAACCGGCGAGCATCGCGAGATTGAATTGTTATGGAAAGAGCTGAGGCAGTTTAAGACTGACACTCACACACACACACACACATACACGTATACACACACACACACATACACACGTATACACACACACACACATACACACGTATACACATACACACACACATACACACACTCACACACACACACATACACGTATACACACACACACACATACACACGTATACACATACACACACACATACACACACACACACAAACATGTACGTACACACATGAACACACACACGTACACACACCCCACACATACACGTATACACACATACACGTATACACACACACACATACACGTATACACGTACACACACGCGAGCACACACACGTATATACACAAACACGTACATACACACACAAACACGTTCACACACAAACACGAACACACATGTACACACATACACATATACACACAATGTACAAACACACATACAGAGCAGTTTTTATCTGTGGAGTTACTAAAAAATAAAAAAAGTTACTGTGTGTGTTCTGTGGAATGCAGTTCTATCTGTCCTTCTGTCTGTCTGTCCTTCTGTCTATCTATCTGTCCTTCTGTCTATATGTCTGTCTATCCATCTGTCCGCCTGTCTGTCTGTCCATCTGTCTATCCGTCCGTCCATCTGGCTGTCTGTCTATTTCTCTCTCTTCCTTATTCTGTTTCACTTTCTGTATGTATTGTTTCTTTACCTTCTTTTGTCTGTCTGTCTCTCTGTCTGTCTTTTTTTCTTTATATCTCACTCTCTTTCTCCATCTCTCTCTCTTCCTCTCTATATTCTCTCCATCCCCTCTTTTTCTTTCATTCTTCCTTCCTTTCTTTCTTTCTTTCTTTCTTGTTTATCCCTTTTTTTTCTCTTGTTTGTATATCCTGCAGTCCCAAGCACATGCACGTACTCAGAACACGTTCTAGAAGTAGAACAAGGACAAATGAATATTATTTTTATCCTAATTGTAGTTGTAACTGTGGTATTAGCTCAGTACCTGTTGATATTCAGTGTTGGTTGTAGCGCTGATTGTTTTTAAGCGATTTCTGTGTAGTTCTTTGTTGATAAGGCTGGCGTCTGGTTTATCAGCCGTTATTACGCTCTTCTTTGTGCCGCTGATTAAAGTCGGATCAGATCATCTCTTTCTTAATATTTTCCGTTTGGTTTTGCCATGTCTGGGCGCAGGTGCGGCCGTCTGTGGACTGTCCTGATAACAGCTGACATTTGCCCTGTTTAATAATAATAAAAGTATGAAGAAGCCAGACAGCTGGTTTTTAATCTCACTCCACCGAACAGCGGCGGAATCATAGCCCTCTTAAACTGGGCGCAGCACGATGCCACTTAGTCTGGATTAGTCCCATTTAAAATAGAGCAAACTGGGCTGAAGTGTCAAATACAGGAGTCAGACGTCCTGCTTGGGTTTACAGCGATAGAGTGAACCCAGATCAGCCAAGACCAATGATTCTAACTCTGTGAAAAGGTTCTTCAGATTCATACTCTTAAACTTGGTTCCTCTGGGGTGCTTTAGTAAAGACAATGGTTCTATATAGAACCATGAACACTGAGAACCCTCTCAAAGGGTTCTTTGCATCAAGAAAGCGTTCTTCATATTAATGGAGAACGTGTTCTATATGGTTCTGTATAGAGGCTTTTTGACAATGGTTTCATGTAGCACTAAAAAGGTTCTTTTATTGTTAAAAGTTTGACATTGTAACAGTAGCAGAACGTTTTTTGGTGCCATTTTCAAAAACATGTTCTATGTAGCCCCAAAAAGGGTTCTGCTATTGTTACCTCAAGCTTTTAAAAATAGAAGAACCCCTTTTGGTGCTAAAAAGGCTATATATATATATATATATATATATATATATATATATATATATATATAGAACCATATAAAACACGCCTCCGTTTGAAGAACCATTTCAAAATGCAAAGAACCAGTTGAGCCTTAAATGGTCCTATGTAGAACTCATGGTAGAACCCATCCCTGTACTAAAGAACCTGTGAAGAGCAAACTTTTTAAATCTTAAGAACCTTTTAACCATGCAGAGAACCATTTGAGCTTGAAATTGTTCTAAACAGAGCTCATGGTTTGAAACAGAACCGTTCTCTATACCAAAGAACCCTTGAAGAACCATCTCTTTAACAGTGACACTATGATTCATGCATGCAGTTTCTGTTAGTTATGGTAGCAAAGCTTCTATTAGTTGTAGTTATTATTATTATTATTATTATTATTATTATTATTATTAGCTGCATGAGCCTCGTAGCTCCAGTGCAGAGCTAAAGTAGATAAGTTCATACACCAAACATGGCTTGGCCGACTCAGTAAAGGCGGAAATTGTGTACGTTTAAATGAATCACTTTAGAATAATTGCTGAATAATAAGGTTTAAATCCAGGTCAGACTCCCTGCAGGGCTTTAATAGAGGAAGGAGAGCAGAGTCGACTCTCTTTCTCCACTAGGAGGTCTAAAGGTCTGCAGGCTTGCCCCTCTAAGCTAACATGAAGTAGTTCCACATAGATAGCCAGTGTGCCTCATGCATTTTTCACCAAGCTCGTGTGCATATGTGGAGAAGGGCTCCATTCATGTTACCAGGCTGAAGTGGCACAAATCCGACTTTTTGTCCTAATGTGAATCAGATCTGGTGTTTTCCGGTCTGTGTGGACGCAAATCTGATCTTTTCAAATCCGACCTGAGCCACTTTCATATGTGGTCCTAGATCGGATACGTATCCAATTCGTGGCCATGTGACCTTAATGTGACACTCAGATCGGAGTTCATGTGCTTTTTTTCCACTGCGCATGCGCCATCTTTCAGCGTTACCATGGCAACAGGCCCCAACAGAATATAAAGCCTGTAAACAATGGAAAAGCAGCTCATCTCACCTTTTCCTCCTTCGTCTGGCTCTAATAATGAAGCTGAGAGCTGATCAGAGTTAATGATCTTCTCAGCGAAGCTCGTTCTGCTCGTTAGTTTGTGCTGAAGATGCAGTGATTCAGTCATGTGACGTTACTGAGTAGGAGGAGCTCATGAGGGTCATTTCAGGAGCCGGTTCGTTCACATTGATGACAGGTTTGAATCACTTACCTAAACAAGTGTGAACTGTCGTGTCAGAGAGAGGTCTGGGTCTCCTGCTCGCGTCCAGTCAGGCTGCAGTGACCCTGTTTACAGTAGTGTGACCAGAGAGACCACCTTTCATTTATTTAATATCCAGTCAAAAGCATGAAGGAAAAAGAGCATCAGCATCTATATAATATCATTGTTCAGCATTTACAGTGTCCATCTTTATTACAGCTGCCATTCGTTTTACTTTCAAATCTAGGGGGTATGTTTTTTCCAGACCTCCAAAGTTCAGTCTTAGAAGCTGGTTGATGATTTTCTGAAGTGATCAAAGGCATTCAGTTGAGTTGAGGTCTGGACTCTGGGGCGGTCAGTCCATCGTTCAGCTTCTTTGTTTGATGTGTCCGTCTCTTTTTCTCTTGATCAGCTACACGTCCTTTCAGACCCACAGCGCTGAGTGGTCTTCTCACAGTGGAAGGATGGACAGAAACACCTGTGGATGTTTTCAGATCTGAAGCAGCTTGATCTTCTCCTCTCTCTCAGAGATGAAAGCTTTAAGTGCTGTTTATCTGATTTTGGTGGTCTGCCTGGTTTTACAGGTGGTAACCAGGAGTCCCATTTTCTTTTCTTTCTCCTTCCTTATGTCTTATACACTCACTGGCCACTTTATTAGGTACAGTTGCTTGTTAACACAAATAGCTAATCAGCCAATCACACGGCCGCAACTCAGTGTATTTAGGCGTGTAGAGGTGGTCAAGACAACTTGCTGAAGTGCAGACCGAGCATCAGAACGGGGAAGAAAGGGGATTTAAGGGGCTTTGAACGTGGCGTGGTTGTTGGTGCCAGACGGGCTGGTCTGAGTATTTCAGAAACTGCTGATCTACTGGGATTTTCACGTACAACCATCTCCAGGGTTTACAGAGAACGGTCCGAAAAAGAGGAAATATCCAGTGAGCGGTCAGTTGTGTGGACAAAAATGCCTTGTTGATGTGAGAGGTCAGAGGAGAACGGGCAGACTGGTTCCAGATGATAGAAAGGCAGCAGGAACTCAAATAACTGACCAACATCTCTGAGGAACGTTTCCAACACCTTGTTGAAAGTCTGTTCTTCTCTTCTACTTTTATACATTGCAGACCACATATGTTCTGGTTCTTTGTCCATACAGTGCTTTCCCACAGCCTTTGTGTGGAATGTAACTCCAGCCTGTATTGTTTAGATGCTGCCCGATCGAGCTGTACATTCATCTGTGTGAGAGATATTTTTACTCCTCGCTCAGTCCAGCTCCGCCAGGGCAACCCCCCTCTGTGTTATTCTGGGATGTAATGGCGCTCTGCTTTCTGCTCCACCGCTGGCCATGCTATGAATACACATACGTACACATACCTCTTCTAGGAAGCTTTGAAGTAGCTGCTGTAAACCCCCCACACCCCCACCCTCATTGAGAGTGAGGCACAGACAGCAAGTCATGCTTCCCTCTCTCCTTCCGGAATGTGTGGCGTACTGGGGTGCAGTGTGTGTATTAGTGCCGGGCGATATGGCCTCAAATCAGTATCACAATTAATTGAATGTTTTACCTCGATTACGATTAATGAGCCCTCATAGTCAACTGACAAGTAAATTGTCTCAACAGCCAGAATGGAATTCACTGGCTTTTACATTAATCCAACTTGTCCTTCATCATAACTTTGCACTGCGAAGACCTCATTAACATTTGCGGCAATATTTTTGTACAAAAACTAGAAGAGACTCATCCAAAAACCCTCCCTGTTTGAAGAGAGTTCTAAAGAAATAGCCGAACGCGACCGTAGGAGAACGAGGCTGCAGCGTAAAAGAACAGCTAAAAGTCTGAAAGCAAAGTTTAAAGAATCCGACGACACAAACCAAAGAAGTGACCGCGCCCTTTTTGTGACGAGCTCGAACACATTCTGGGTGATGAGCCCAGCTGTGACAGTCAGTGAAGCTTCATGATGGCTCCTGTGATGCTGGTGAAGGTGAAGCTGATCCGCCCAGGAGTGACTGGCGTTTGTTGGCAGTTGTGATTGTTTACCTCTGGTTGAGCCGCAACATGAAGCATCGTTCTTTTGCACATGCAGGTCGGTTTAGGAGCTGATCCGTTCACAGTGATGCCACTTGTAGGGTCACATTTAAAAGATAGTGAGAACGGATTTGGTGAGAATCAGATTTGGGCCACTTTTACCTGCTGTGGGAACATGTTGCAGGGTGGATTAGTGTGTATATGCAGTGCTGTGCGAAAGTCTTAGGCACCCAAGACTCATTTTCAAAATCTATTTATTTGTGTAGTTTGTGTTTATTTGCTGAGAAAAGGGTTAATATTTAAAGAAACAAAATTTATAGAATATTAATTAATAATTATATATATGTATGTGCATATATAAATAATGGTGATTTTCTGGATGTTGGTGTGTTTGTTTACCCATCTCCAAGCCTCTCCTCGAGGAAGTCCAGTATTATATGTAGTTAAAAAGCAGCTCCTGGTTCGACCAATCAGTGCTCAGTAAATTGAGCTCATGATGTCATTGATGATATTAACGAGTCTCTGTGGCGGCTGTGAAGGTGTCCAGGAAAAACATGGACCCAAGAAATTCTTGTTGCTTTTGATTGTTTTTCTGTTTATTTGAATTATGAATACGACTTTATTCTAATGTATATTGTGATAAACTCACTGCTGAGGTACATTGTTTAAAAATTTGCTTAGACGCCTAAAACTTTCACACAGTACTGTATGTATTAACTGCCATGACATACATGGCATGACAAGATTTCATCAATATTGAGATGAATTCTGTTCTTATGTTATGCTTTTCAAAGTGTTAGCGCTTAAAAAACACTGACTGACCGCGTTTTAGTACAAAAGCATAATTAAATCCTGTTAAATGGGGTGTTTTGATGTTTTTCTACTCCTTCTCCAGTCTGCTTCATCAGTCCCTCTACATACAAAGCTTGGGTAATACTTGAAAAGTATTGAGGATGAGACACAATGGTCAGACCTGGGGGGCTGTATTATTTATTATAATAAGGTTGCCAGGTAGTGAAATAATTCCTCTTAGTTTACAGCCTTAAACACATTTTCCCGCTGTTCTATCACTTTGTGTTTACATAAGCTGTTGTGTCAGAGAATACAGAAGGATATAACGGTTATTCTTTCTTTCTTTCTTTCGTTCGTTCATGAGCTCGGTTTCAATCCCAGCCCTCCACAGCACTTCTGCTTAAAAAAAGAGGAAGGAAAAGGCTTTTCTCAGTCCCTCTATTTTTAGCCTTCGCCTCGGGTGACAGTGGAATGGAGCTGCAGGAGGAGGAAGAATTCGGGTATTCCAGAAAAGCCGTCATTTACTTTTTATTCCCCCTTTTCATCTGGAAGCGCTTGCCTGCCCATTGTCTTTATTACTGTGATTGCTGCAATTGCCTTTCCACCCCACGTCAAGGAATTCCCAAAACATTATAGCAGGTCTAAGAGGTATAATAAGCCATAATGACTGTGTAGCGCCTGTATTTAGTGCGGTGCTGCAGCACTGTGTGAACTGAGCTGCTGGTTTTTGCTGTGACGATTTGAGGCGTGGTTGAAATCTGTTTTGTTTACTGTATGTTGTGATGAAAGATCTCTGGATGAAGCCTCAGGTTAAGCTTTCTTCAGCCGCACCCAGAGCTGCAGTTCACTTCTATTGCTGATTTCACACCGATCCAGCCAGTCAAAGAGTTTGGAGGTGTCTGAATTGAGAGTCGTCAGTGTGGCAAAAATATAACACTGCGACATGGTACCAGTCAAAAGTTTGGACACACATCTAATTGTGTGTTTTGGTAGAAGGTTTGCTCTAAAAGCGTATTTTGTTTGTAAAACGGATATAATCGAAGGGGATGTATGACGTTTATGTCCAAGACAGGAGAAGTTATTGTTGTAAAAAATTTTTTTTGAATAAGTATGTTTCGTTTAGGGCTATCGTGAAATTTAAAGTTGGAAAATTTAGAGAAGCGCAATGATTTATGCATCCATCCATTTTCTAAGCCGCTTCTCCGTCAGGGTTGGGGGGGGGGCGGGCTATCCCAGCGGTCATCGGGCAGAAGGCAGGATACACCCTGGACAGGTCGCCAGTCCATCGCAGGGCAGACAGACAGTCACTCACACCTAGGGGCAATTTAGAACATCCAATTGGCCTGACTGCATGTCTTTGGACTGTGGGAGGAAACCGGAGAACCCGGAGGAAACCCACGCAGACACGGTGAGAACATGCAAACTCCACACAGAGAGGACCCCGGTCACCCGGCCTGGGAATCGAACCCAGGCCCTCCTTGCTGTGAGGCAACAGCGCTACCCACCACGCCACCATGCCGCCGCAATGATTTATATCATGATTATTCTGGCTGCATCCAAAACCACATAGTGCAGTACTACACATAGTAGTTTGCTGAGTGCACTATGTTTGCGTACTATTTATTATGATAGTATGTGGTTTTAGATGCTGCCAGAGTTGTTTTTTTTTTCTTCTTCTTCAACTTCTTCAAAGCTAATTAGTGGAATGTTTGTTCTCATTCCAGCCAATCATCTGCTCTGATGAGCGAGTATTTCTGACTGGAGTAATCTCCTATAAACTATTTCCTAGATTTGATGTCCTCAATATTATTCAAAAATGTATGAATTACAAAAAAAGGAAAAACGTGTTCAAGGAGTAGGTGTGTGCTAACTTATGAATGGTAGAACTTTCAGAACAATATTTTGACGTTATTTGCCAGCAAAACAATATTGCCATATTTTTAAGTAGGCTCTAAAAAACGGATGACTCTTTTATTCAGCAATTTGATGAGAATAAATGTAACTAATGGAATTATATTAATAAATGAAGATAATGGGCTGACGTCCAGTGAGCTGCCTGTCCTACACAGTTTATTGCAGTTATTACAATCGTATGCGGACGTTTGAACACCACTGGACAGGTGTTCTGAAAATAAGTTAACACATTCTCTATGGAGAACATTTATTACATATTACTTTGTTTTCTTACGTTAAATGTAACAAATACATAGAATGGTGCATTCAAATGTGCAGTATTGTGTTCTCTTTAGAGCCATGTCGTTGAACCTGGGGCGCCAAAACTTTTGCATGCTGTGGTTGTCGTTTACAGTCGTCTTTTTAATCATCGACACCGACATGAATTGTTTGAGAAGTACTGATGATACCCATGATATAGTCCGGAAAGAGTATCGTGATGTAATTTATCGCGATGACAGTAACGGATCGTCACATTGCCCACCCCTAATGTGAACCCTGGGCTCAGGTGGGTTGGAACTGAGCTCTGCAGGGCGGCATCACCCTTGATTTACTCCGAGCTCTTTGGCAGCCCATTCCAACAGGCTTTCTCCCTGGCTGCTCGTGTTTTGTATGCATTCATTTAGTTAAATATTTATTTATTTATTATTTATTTCTTGCAGTCGGTGGTGTTTTGAGCCCTGGGTAGAAGCTGTCTGCCTCCCGTGTCGAGGCGGAATTTGAAGCGAGCCACTTGACTTGCAAATGGCTGTCGATCTGAGTGGCGCGTAGCACATGGCTAACGGACCGGGATCAGCAACACACAAGATTTATTGGCCGCCGTTTCCCCAGAGGGACGAACCAGCCGGCCGTCCCATGAGTGTGTATGTATGTGTAAGCGAGGAGCGCAGCTTTCGCATTCATATGTGGAGGAATTTAATGAAGCAGCCAGGGGACTCGCCATTCATGGTGCAGTGGCTGCTCCAGTGCGCTCAGCAGAAGCTTTAATTGCTTTCAGCGGCAGAGGCGTTTGGTTAAAACGCCCTCACTGACAGCGAACATCCCTATAAATCCAGCTGTGCGGCTCTCCGAGGCGTCCGAATGGGGAGGGTCAGTGGAACTCACTCGGAGTCGCGGTATCACAAACTTCCTCTCGGGTTATTGGTTCTAGCTCTGGAGTTTTCGGCTTTGCAGCTACAGCCCTAACTAGGAATGGGAATTTGGCAGGGTTCGGCATTTTCATTCAGTATTTAGCAAAATATCGCTT